>NC_089752.1:18645500-18675500 GCF_040412425.1 Macrobrachium rosenbergii | reverse complement strand
GGTTCTCTTAAAACAACAAACACAAAGCGGGAGAAGAGAACTTATGGAATGAAGAAAATTATTATGAAATTTAAGAAATAAACAGGTTGTAAAAAGTGAAAATAAAATAAATTAAACGTTGTAAACACTAAATTGGGGCCATGTTGAGAGAGAGAGAGAGAGAGAGACTCTGTCCTTATTATACCAGTGTGTAGACAGAAAATGTCTAGATATATCGGTACGCTAAAAAAAAAATCATGAGTCACCTCCAAGGGTCAAAAGAGCATAGTAGTGTCAAATCCAGCGCTTGCCCACAGAAAGGGGTGAGGACACGCTGTCGTTCTATATAAGGTAGCAATTCCTACCCGGCATGGGGCACCGTTTACCATATTCATGAGACATACAACGGATACAGCCATCCTTGACAGCCAACACACAAAGGAAAATAAAATGTGCTGAAAGCCATTTTCATACAAAAGCAAAGGGAAGGGTAAATAAAACTTTATAATAGTATTCTAGGCCTTTGGAATATATGCATAAGGCTAATAACATTCTATCCCAGAAGGGAGTTCAAGGTCTGAATATCATACATGTTGACAAATGGTCGGGGACTCATAGGATTAATATGAATTCTTACGTACAAATTGTCAAAGTGCATTAATAATTTCTTGTAACAAGATAAAAGAAAAGTAACACCACCTGTACATACGAAGAAACTTTTAGCATTATTATAAAAGGTAACGCTGCACAACAACCAATACCTTACCAAATTCCTTTTCCTTTTTTATTTTTCTCTCCTTGTTTAAAGTAATTATTTTATTTCTGACACCAAAAGCTCGAGTAGGAATAATTTTCATTTTGAAACAAATCATCACTATCACCACCAACAACATTAATGACATCTAATAAACAAAATATATAACCAGAAAATCATTATCAATAAAATCCAAGCTTTATGCACATTTATGCAAACGAGTTCGGCGCCACAACAAATAAAAGATTTAAATTGGAGATTACAATCCAGTAACTATGCGAGCTCATGCACGCATTCAAAAACTAAAACAATTAAAAAGGATTGGAAAAAATATAAAAAAAAAAACAGCATCCAAGTTCACAAAACCCTCTCCCCACCCTTTACTTCTTCCACAATATCCTTTCATCATCCCATCACAAACTCCGAAGGAGCAAGCAGTGGCCTTCACCACTGTCTCGGTGACCCCGAGGTACTTGACCAATCAGAGAGAGAGAGAGAGAGAGAGAGAGAGAGAGAGAGAGAGAGAGAGAGAGAGAGAGAGATTGCATGGTAAGCGACGGAGCCGCCAGTGAAAGGAGGCAACGAGGCTTCTGGCAAAAATGGGGGAAGGAGGAGGCGGAGGGGCACGATTAAGAGGAGTACTAAGATGGGGGAGAGAGGCGTACAACTTTCACGTCTCCTGCTGCATAACAAAAATGGAGGTGACCACAGCAACAAAAATGCATATCTCGTACAGTCTGCCTCTGTTGGCCAGGTTTATCGGCGTAGTGTGCCATTAGTCTACGTATCGAGATAAACCTTCATCAAGACTACTAGGCGTGTAAGGAATGCGCATGCAGTTAGGGCAAATGCATACTAGGTGATATTCTGTAAATAAGTTTCAAGTGTTTTAGTTTGTTTGTGCATGTGTATTCATGCAATTTATCAAGTCCACATTGAAGCAGTAGAAGTAAAATGTTCATTACAAAACTGTATGAATGAAAAAGCGATGTATTTAAATTTTTGTATATGTTTTTGTATGTGTATGTAATTTATCAAGTTCACAATGCATAGAAGAAAAATATTCATTACAAAACCATGTACATGAAAAACTGTGATGCATCTTGACATTTCAAATATTTTCATGAAGTTAGAGTACTGAATCAGCATGTAACTGAGAACTATAAAAATTATCAAAATGCATGGATTTGGATTTAAAATGGCACAAAACCTTGTCAACAAGGCGATACCAGTTTCCTCTAAGCTACAGTAACTGGAACACCACTGAGAACCCATCGCAACTTCAATCACAACAATATATATATATATATATATATATATATATATATATATATATATATATATATATATATATATATATAATATTTATATAAACATAAACCAGTATTCTGCATTACTTACTAATAAGCAAGCAACTAAGCGTACGTACAACATACATAAACATACATAAAAATCACATACGCAGCATATCATATAACACGATCCAAGCACGATTCAAATCTGTCGGGAGGATGATGCCATAACCCAAATACCGACGGTGGTCTACCTTCATCAGCATCCATAGCGCTACGGCCAACCCGTCTTACCATCTTAGTACTGCCATATTGATGGCTTTTACCTTCAGCATACGAAGAAGAAGAAGAAGAAGAAGAAGAAGAAGAAGAAGAAGAAGAAGAAGAAGAAAAAGAAGATGAAGAAGAAGGAGAGAGAGAGAGAGAGAGAGAGAGAGAGAGAGAGAGAGATGATGACACTCCCATACGGAGGCGGAAGACAATCTAATCGGCAGCCATGACAAGAAGTCCAATACAATCAGTCTACGTTACAATATAGGTCGGTAGATCAAAGTGCAACTTATCATGACTGTGCTCAAACTCTGTGCTCAAACTGTGCACTAAAACTAAAAGTAAAAATTTATATTGTATATTGAAATGAAAAAAAAAATGTTTACACACAAAGAATTAAAAAAAAAATTTCTGAAGTGAAGATTATAATTATACAGTTTATGAGTGTGTGGAGTACGTATGCCTGGCGTGCGACAGACATGGCATAATTCTTTCTCATGCACACTTTTGCATGCTTAGGTGATCAGGCATAAAATCATGCACATATGGACTGCAAGCCTTCAACTTACACAAGAATTTCAATAGGTGACGTTTGTACAGACCAAAAAAGGAATAGGGAACAAGCCCTCAATAATAGATTCTGGAGTTGTTCTACCGGCCAAAACATAAAATTCTCTGTCTGTATTTATGTCGACCGTGGAGTGGAATACTGAATTATTACAGGTGACGCAAGCTACAGAGACAGAAGAGGAGCATCAAAATTAAAAGCATTTGCTATCAGCATCAAAATACAGAATGCTGAACCAAATTATGTACGACGCATTTTATTCTGAAATACTAGACAGACACGTGCATCTACGCGCATAAGCGCGCGCGCACACACACACACACACACACACACACACACACACACACACCATATATATATATATATATATATATATATATATATATATATATATATATATATATAATATATATATATATATATATATATATATATATATATATATATATATACACACACATATATATATACATATATATACTGTATATACATGTATGTATGTAATGGAGTTTGTATGCAAAAGACCTCAACATTTCGACAAAAATATTCCACCCTCGCCTTCCCTTAAGAAAAGCCTTCTATAAGACCGCAATAAACCAACTACAAATAATGGGAACTGTTAATGAGAGGGGAGACTTTATCAAGGACATTTTGGTCGCAACATTAGGAGTCTGCTGTGGCAGGAAGAAGTGAAAGTCTGATCTTTCCATAACAAACGAACAGTTGCTGAAAATAACTTCTACCTGCACAGGTTATGCGTGGTACAGTAGTTGAGGTTCAACATTTTAACCCAACAGTGACATTATAAACAAAGTTATTCACAAAGATCCGGAACAAGTAACCAAAGTATACAACATTCAAGTGCGAAAAATGAAGCTGACAAAATTTCTGATAAAAGAGGAGGCAAAGACGCAATTTTGACAATATTGCATCACATGTAAACAATACTTAGGCAAGACCGTTCCGAGACAACTAGGCAATCAATTCGACATTCTGTCTCTTTCAAAATCGAATAATTTAGAGAAACGGAACCAAAACAATAACAACCTTGTCTGGGGCGAAAAAGAAACGGAAAAGCTGCCGTTCCTAAACATCTCCATAGAAAAACAAATTCAACTAAAAAGATCTAAAGACCACTACTCAAAATGGCATGTATATCTAATTCCTTCCCTCTTTATTTACACATTCCTATTTGGAATGATTTCCCCGGCATTTTCTCTCTTGTTTTTTTATTGCTAATAAGGACATTAATATTTGTGGAAGGCAATTTGGCAGATGAATAGCTTATTTGGTTCGCTCCATCAGGCTGAATTGATAGCAATAATACAATTGACAATTCAAGCTAATTAACCACGAAAAATAAGTGACCTCGAAATGCAATCATTAATTAATCTATTCAATACACATTTGAATTTGCGACGTAAACATAAATCGGGATGTCCATAATGAGTACATCCTTAACGTTCACCAGAATATTTCAAAACAAAAACAGGAAAAGCTCTGTTCCGGAAAACCATTTCAAAACACATGCATGGCTAATCACGTGATATGGTTAAAGAAGAAAATGGTACCATACTACACACAAGTGTTCCTTCATATGAACAACTTCTTGCTTAAGAATTCATGTGCATATGGCACAAATCTATACGGTCAACCTCCTCACTGCGTACTGTCTGGCAACCAGGGTACCTATACGGTAATTAGTTTAAAATGATCATCACTATCAACCATTTTGGCACTAGGAAACCTACAAGCTTTCTATGATCTCAAGCCAAAAGTTTTTTTTTCGGTCATCATAACCAACGTATCCTTGCATTGCACTGAAACGACCTTCTCGTGATCTATAAAGTCGTTTGTTCCCTGAGGTAACCATCTCCTTAAAAACTCTGGAGTTGATGTAGCATTTAAGAACAAAAATACAATGAATCAGTCAGTCACTTATAAAGAACTATTCTAGGAATACGAATACTATATATATATATATATATATATATATATATATATATATATATATATATATATATATATATATATATATATATATATATATATATAACATGTAAGTTATGAGACAATTTTTACATCGGTCAAACTGGAAGTCACTGAAAAAGAGTATAAACCCGTATAAATGACTGTTTATTCCAATAATATACACCGGAAAGAAATATTTCAGAATCCAGTTTACAAACGAAAACATTTGTGAGAGTATGAATAGCAGCCAGAGAATGTATGCATCCAACCTATTTATTTCAAAACATTTATGTAAACTGTGTAGATTTTAAGCAAAGTTGTTTACCTGGACCTAGGGCAAAGGCGTGAGCCCATCCTCATAGCTAAACAAGATTTGTAACTGGAGCGATGGCCTCAGACGCTGATGAGTTTACTGTTCCTTTCCTTTGTTTTTTATTTATTAAGTGTGAATATTTTTTCCAAACATATTACGTTTGTTTGTACTGTCACTCTAGTATATATAATGTATATTTGTACCATGTATCAGTCCTCCTGAAGATGTCTTAGAAAACTGAAGGTGAAACTGGTCAGGACTGAAGCCCAGTATTTCATATTTCCCTGTGGTACATCTGCATACATATACACAAACGCCTATACAGAGTCAAAAGTATTACATGTACTACATAATCTGTTGTCACGGCCATGTCACTTGCACTGACTAAGATGACCAACACAGCTGTCTCTGATGACACTGCAGGGCTAAAGAGGATAACAAAAGTAAATACGCGGATTTGAGAGAGAGAGAGAGAGAGAGAGAGAGAGAGAGAGAGAGAGACTCTTTACCACGTGAACGTAATTAGGTGAGAAAGAAAGAGAGAGCGAGAGAAAAGGTAGGTTGATACACCAAACCCAAACCAAGACCAACTTAAGCCCCGAAAGCATTAAGAACGCAATACACTTAAGGGAGGAGAAGCCCGAGGCAAATGGTCTTCTGAACCGGTCGGATCTTGCAACAGGCAAAGAGCGACGACCGGCCGAGACCGAAAGAGAATACACAGAGGTGTTTAATTCCTAGCACGTTCTGTTATGCGATAATATCAAATTAGCCGAGTGGAGACGACACCACTACACGATAAACCCAGCTGATGCAATTAGTATTCCTACATACAATTTGTACAGGGGTCTTTGTTGAGCTGCGCAATAGAGGTTTTGAATTACAGCAATATTAATGCACACTATATGCCCCCGTTTGGTCAATGATTTTTCAAAATAACATAAACTACTGCTAATAACGTTGCTGTATACAGAATGAAACTCAATTATACAAATTAATCAAATGCATTCCTGAAAGCCCTTGGCTCATTATGTATTGGTTGCAGGAGGGTCCAGAGTGGAGGCTGGTGCTCTGGAAAAGCCAGAAGAAGAAGAAGAAGAAGAAGAAGAAGAAGAAGAAGAAGAAGAAGAAGAAGGAGGAGGAAGGGGAAAGCCAAACGAAGAGAAGAGGGGAAAGAGAAGTTGGAAAAGGACACGATAGAGTGGGTGTCGTTTTGTGCGTTCCCTGTTGTTGTTGCCATTAAAAATTTCTTTGGTCGTTCTCAATGCATTATCTAATGCCACTTTTGTGTACCCGTATTGCATAACAGTTCTTTATAAAGACGCCAATTTGACTTTCTCCTTGAGGCCCAAGTAAAAACATTGCAAGAGAAAAACAGATCAAGACCAAATATATCTTGAGGAATGAGAAAGTAAAGAGCAAAAGGAAAAGAAAAGGTACAAAGAGAAAGAGGGAAACTATAGGTAAGGGTGCTCAGACACTGCACCAAAGAGTCTTTCTGCTGGAGAGTCATTCTGCTGAAGAGAGAGAGAGAGAGAGAGAGAGAGAGAGAGAGAGAGAGAGAGAGAGAGAGAGAAGGATGTGATAGGCAAAAAGGCACCCGAGGCCATGGCCACTTGCAGGCCCTGTACTCGCTGCAACCCGAAAACGAACAAACGCGCACACACGCATTTATTATCATTATTTCTAATGAGACATTTAAATCACGAGATGCAACAAACCCTTTATGGGTTGATCCACTTGGGAGGGCTAGCTGGTAATCGCTCTTAAATCGAGGATCTCCAATTCGAAGGGTTGCCTGCTTCATCGATTCAGCTTCAGTTCAGGGAGGACGAGGAAGGAAGGGAGAAGGGAGAAGAGGGGGGGTAGGGGAGAAGGGGGAAGGGGGTGGATAAGGAAGACCTGTTTAGGTGCTACCTGGCATCTTACCTACGTTGATAAAAGTAACCTGGCAAGGCCCAGCTGATACTATAAGCCCTAGTCTTCATAATTAGGCAATGCAGTCTGAAACCTCTCTCTCTCTCTCTCTCTCTCTTCTCTCTATCTCTCTCTCTATATCTCTCTCAATTTACATATACATTATATATATATATATATATATATATATATATATATATATATATATATATATATATATATATATATATATATATATATATATATATAAACAAAATCCAATGAAGGAAAGAGATTTTGCCTTTATTTATATATTCATCACGTTCCATATTTTCGTGATTCAGTTATATATATGTATGTATACTGTATATATAAATATATATAAAATATATATATATATATATATATATATATATATATATATATATATATATATATACATAACAAGCGCGCGCGTTCTTCATAGGGCTAAAATAACATTCCGATGTTGGCAAGAACATCTGTTACATAAATACTTAGTATTTAAGTACCGTACTGGGTACGATCATGTCAAAACAAGCGGAATCCTTTGCCTGTAGAAATTTACTTTATACAATATTTACGTTAAAAAACATAAATATTCGATCGTAGAGTTGTTCTTCCATCATCAATTAACATTCCTCCCATGTATACTGGATACAAAAACAAATCTGGTCTATGTCTCATATAAAATAAAATGTAAATTACAAAGGAAGCTGCTGTGTACCATTTTAGATAAAATATAATTTAGGATAAACTTCAATGACTAAAATTGCATATATATATATATATATATATATATATATATATATATATATATACATACACACATACACATACATTTACTGAAAGTGACATCTTATTAGCTACAAAAATTAAAACCTTATCTTGTGGAATCTAGAAATAACATTCCCAAGGTAATTAAAATCAAAGACACCGAGAACAAAATAACTATGAAAACGGGAAAATTTTAAACGACCAAATGTTTACTCTTCCAGTCGTCAAAGCTTTAAATAAATGAAATTCCTATTCCTGTGCTTAAAGGGAAGACTTTTTCGTCTACCCAATTTCTTCAAGTGTTAATCAAGAGCGCTCAGTGACCGCAGACCTCCGCCAAAGCTTTGCAATCCAACCCCAAAAAGGTCCCTTCTCTCTATATGTTTCTTTTCAATCTTTCTCAGAATCTTATCAATTGTTGCCAGTCATGAGGACCAACTTTGGAAATTTTTCCATAAAAATACAAATATAACTTTTTGAACAACCAGCTACCCAACAGACAAAGAAACAAAACCAACAAAAAACATCATTTATCCATCTATCATCTTTTCCTAAAAATTGCCTCTTTCTGCAACCTGAGTCCCCTTGGGAGCCCTCTTGGATTTATAGTCAGTTGATTGCCCATGAGGGTTTTCAGCTGAGGATTTAAAGAAATAGAGAATTGTTCAGAACATCGAACAATTTCATTGGAATGACGAGTTTCCGTTTAACTAAGAAACCTCATGATTTGCCGAGAAGAATTACCTGGTACAATGACCCAGGGACGGTGATCTCCACATAGGCAAACCCGGCCGGATCCCGGAAGGAGAACAGGATACGGAATTATCAAGTGTCAGTCAGCAATTATTTTGATTGAAATATTTAATAAACCATTTGTAGAAAATACTGAGTTAACTGAAATGGGTTCTAAACATTTCTCCATAGTGTAGAGGAAAAAGTGTATTGATTTCCGTGGTGCAGAAACTTTTCTACAAGAGACATCAGCACACTAGTACACTGATTACGCGCTCATTATTCAACCCTTAGTAATGCTGCCCACAGGAATATCGAGACGTGACTCATGAAATTTGTGTACGTACATACAGGATATACATAATGCAAGACTCAAGAACATATGCATCTATGTTGGTATTTCCAGGGCACAAACATTCCTCCCATTCACTGTCACTTCAAAAATGGATTTGTCTGAAAACTTCTCATTACAGTTGATAATGTCAGCATCATGAAAGACTTGTTGAGTGGTACATTCTTATCTCTTAAAAGAATTCCACATCATTACGGGTAATTATGAAGGACTGCAGAGTTAAGGCTCAGGAAAATATTAGTCCCACATTCTCGAAAATTACTGTGATTAAAAAATACTTAAGCAAGTACAGAAACGGAAAAAAACAAGAATGATATGCAAAGTGTTATATGGCATCAAATGCCGTAATCTTGAACATTCCTGGCGTTAAAAAAAAAATAAATAAAATATAAACAAAAAACAAAGAAAAAATCTTGAACTTTAACCTCGGCGTGGAGGGTGGTGATGACATTACTAGCCAAAATAAAACTGACGAGAACATGAACGGTATCATATACACTCGACTGTACAAACACCCGTGATCCTTTACTCTTAATGGAATTAACGCCTTTTATATAAACGCCTGCCCAGTGAATCACACCGGCTTATAGGGGGCTTCTGTGACATTCACTCATATGTTAATATAGATTCATGCTGTACTTGTAACCATTATATATATATATATATATATATATATATATATATATATATATATATATATATATATATATATATATATATATATATATATATATATATATGAGAGAGAGAGAGAGAGAGAGATGCCAATGTCAAAGAAAAGAGAACTAGAGAGAGAGAGAGAGAAGAGAGACTAGAGAGAGAGAGAGAGAGAGAGAGAGAGAGAGATAGGAGAGATATGAAAATGTCTAAAGAAAAGAAAAACTGCAATGTTGTGGTCCCATGTTTTTATGAATGTTTTTTTTATAAATCAAAAGACATCTAAGCTATAACCACTCTACAACATTTGAACTTTTACACGCAAAGACATATTAATAACAAGGTTAAAGTAATGGCAGGGTTTTAGTCACTGGTGACAAAAAACAGACTAAAAACAGAATTAATACAGACGAGAGAGAGAGAGAGAGAGAGAGAGAGAGAGAGAGAGAGAGAGAGAGAGAGAGAGAGAGAGAGAGAGAGAAATATAATTCAAGTCTCACAGAACCGCAAATGAGTCATCTCCAGACAAGACCTTCTCCCCCCTCCTCCTCCCAGTCTCTCCAGCTTGTCCTACCGTAGGATGGCCGAGATAAATTTCAAGGGCCTCTCCTTTTCACTGCCAACATAAAATACCAAGTTTAGTTTAGGCCATACACAAGTCTTCCGTTTACAACTTGCACCACAGTCAACAGTTTATGGGAAACAAAACCCATGAAGGCCCTAAACACACACCTCTATTGTCAGCCTAATGTGAAGCCGCCGTGCTTCTGGTCCTCGAGACGATCGGCGACTGGCCTCTTGCAGTAAAGAAGGTTATCTGTCAGCCTTTCAAAAAGGCGAAGTCGTTCTACGACGGCACAAAATGCTGCCAACGACTCTTGGCCCATTCAGCAACGCTGCTTCGCCTCAAACACCCCGTCCCCCCTCCCTCCCTCCCTCCCTCTTCGATCTAAGAGGACCGTGAAATGAAAAATCAACATAAGATTCCCGCAATAAACAAAGTTCTGAGAAGAGGGCATCGTAGAGGGAAAACCCATGGCCTTCTACCATAGAAAACAGTTCAGAGGAGTTCTTCGAAAGGTGCTTTTATAAGACAGCGCAGGAATCCTTGTCATCTACGCTGAATTCATTAGCGGATGCCAAATTGTCTTCTTTTTCTTCTACTACTTCTGGGTATGACATGAAATAGCAATCAAGAAAATATGATAAAAACTGAGGTCACGCATGATAATAAAACTTAAAAAACACAACTTTAATTGCCACCATGCTAACTCCTAACCTCTACTACAGCAAAGAGACTGCGAATGCATTCAAAGATACACACAAAATGTGCATACATAAACCTTCAATCAACAGCCGCCCTCCCCGCTAGTTCCTAGCCAGCCAACCCCTACGATCCCCTTATGGACTCATCTTCGTGCGTCACATTCTGCCTAACCATTTGTCAACGTCTCACTGTCAAGGGATGAGACTTCAACTGTCTGAAAAGTACGCAGCAGAAACGCCATATGGACGTAAGACAGAAAGTGCATTACCTATCCGGCTGGTTTATTTAACGTACCTTCAACACTCATAATCAAAACAGACAGGAAATTACTAAACTGCAAGTCCCTTTTCAAAATCCCTCTCAGTCGTGATTTATATTTTGCGTTACATGTATCAAAATCTAAAGGTTCTTCCAAAAAAAATATTCAACTATAAATGCAATTACAGAGGTAAAACATAATATTCATAGGTAAATAACAATAAATACCTCTTTTATTCATGAAGAAAAAACCTACCAACTATAAATAACGGCACTGCTACATGAACCTCAGTTCTCAAATACATAGAACTATTTATAAATACTACCAAAGCCTCACCAAATAAATACATACAACCGAAAAATACAAAAGGAAAATGAAAACCGAAACCACAGCCTATTTCTAATACAATCACAATCTGCTGAGGCTATTTTCTATGTCAACGTCATTACCTGATTCAGTTCAGCGCCTTCCTAAAGCGACACATGGCGCTTCTTGCACGAAGGACAACAGGAGAAAATGGTTACCACCTGACATGCAGGTACTTTCAAACACTTGACCTATTGACTTAATTTGCGCATTCCACGGAAAGTGAACTTGGCATTCGCCGAAGCTTTGAGAGAGAGAGAGAGAGAGAGAGAGAGAGAGAGAGAGAGAGAGGCTGTTTTCTCTGCGCAGACCTACTCATCCTATCACATTTACTCACAGAAAGAAAACAACCAGGAATGAGAATGAACAGAATTTTAAAGCAACCTTCTACAGAGCTTGATCCAAAGCGAGCAGGTGCTATCATATCATCGGCCTATACCAAGGACAACAGGTTCGGAGACCCCCAAAAAGATTTCGAGCAGTTTAATAGCAGTAATCTCTGGAACAGTAGCCAACACCTGTGCCACACCTGGACCTATTAAGGCCATCAGTCTAGCGTGGCATCTCTACAGGTGAGCACCGAAAATGCCACTGGAAAACTAGAGAGACAGGGAAAAAGCTTATAGCATTTTGAAGATTTACTCTCAACAACCAAACTAGCGACAGCCACATAAAAACGAAGCAGGGGAAGAAATGTGATACTCCAGTCGGGGTCATTGTTACCAGGCAACAAATAATAGAGAGAGAATATCACAATAGACCACAGACAGAGATGTCTACATGAAGACGTCTCAATCACATGAATACAAAGAGATGTCAAAGCATCCATGAGATTAATCACACAAAAAGACATTCTTTTGAAGAGAGGTACAGCAAGTACAACGAATAACAGTATCATCAACGATGGCATTTTAATGTTTTCTTTATTTAGTACTGATTAAACGTAAAAGAAAAATTAAAAACTTTTCAATAAACACCCCCCTTAAATTAAAATCTGAAAGTGATGTTTTAACAAAAACAGAACTAAAGAAAATAAAGTACTAAAAGTAATGGCTTCGAGGATCACTTTATAAAGCAGAGAAAGACGTGCAACCTTGCCTACAACCTAGAATCTGCAACCTACACACTTGAATTTGCTTCAGTATAATCTGCCATGAGAAATGTATTTACCGTCTCCATTAAATTGCAAAATTAGCAAAACGTGGCCGTATTTCTTCGATCGTGCACACAACTTCCTAAAATCTCTCTCTCTCTCTCTCCTCTCTCTCTCTCTCTCTGTGCAATAAAATGTAAATCTTTTACCTTATCGACTCCAATCAATTGCTTAGCCTAATTCACTCGGTAATTCGTGGCACGGAATGTGACAGTTGTTTTTTCTTAGGTGTACAGTAGTATGGGCATCTACCGCCTTCAGTTTGAGTTCCCTTGCTTGAGGGGGCATTCAAAAGCATTTACACAGCCATAATTATTTTCCGGTACAGTATATACGTATTTAATGTGAAAGCAGTATATTTGTGTATTCCCTATGATTAATTATACGTAATTGCTGTATACATATTCAGTTTTAACTGTTGTCATTAAATGTATATATGTATATAAAATGGCTATATATATATTCCATATATAATTACAAATTCAAGGTACTTGGGCTTGCTATATATGAATTCACGCTCATTCAAAATAATAATTATCAAGGAAATTCGCAAATGACATCCCCGTACTCAGAGCATTCCAAACCTACAAACGAAAACACATAATCTCTCACCGTTCAGTCTGCTTTACCGGTTCACGAGATCCCCCCAACAAAACATAAAAAAAAAAAAGTAGAGTGGGGGTGGGGGAGGGAAAGGGGGTTTTTGTCGGGGAGGAGGAACAAATTCCAGACAACAAACCAAGAACACACAACGCTCATGAATGATCTTGAATAAACCTGAATTGCCTCCGTTCATTGCTGACAGATCCCGCTGAGAGAGAGAGAGAGAGAGAGAGAGAGAGAGAGAGAGAGAGAGAGAGAGAGAGAGAGAGACGTTGGCTTCTCATTCAAAACCACGTACACACCAACTCCTCTTCCCACACAGCTGTCACAAGCACACAAATATATTTCTCACTTCTCCCTTTTCCAAGACTTACGTTAGCTATAACTCGGTATAAACAGCATGTCAGCCCAAAAAATAGGCATATAAACTGCACTTAAGTCCAGAAAAGGGCAATGTTGAAGTCCAGCGTGTTTGTAGAAAGCAAACCTAGGCGTTCATCCTTAATTATCATTATTAAATATAAAACTTTTAAGAAACAGGCGGCGAATAATATTAAGTTGATAAGATAGAGAAAACGCGCGCTTATGCAAAAAGTCGAACTGGTTAAAAACGTTCAACGAAGCTGAAGGAAAACTTTCATCAGATTCAAGAAAAACGAGAAGAAATAAAAACCGAACGTAGACGAGTCTCCTTAAATGGCCAAATATAAAGTGACAGCGTACGTGATTTTAAACTCGTGAAGTTGTAGCAGAAGGATCTACTGCTGTTGCGATCTGACGGCTATCGCGGATCTAACAGGAGACGAGACTGTCGACGACACAATCAGGACGTTTTTTTCTTCTGGGATATGGAAAACTTTCTAACAGCATTTCCTCTTACATGCCCGTATGAACCTACAGCACAGATAGAAATATGACTACTAAATCTAAAATAATGAGCAGCAAACTATAGTGATAGAATAATTGCACGCACTTAATCAGCTTTTCAAGGAAATGGAAAACTACTAAGCATATTTACCTCTAACATACCCACTTCCGAATAAAACAAACACTTAATGCGATAGACAGAATGATGATGAAATTAAGCAGAAAAAATTTACATGTACATGGTTTTTCCATGTTTGATTAGAATCATCTAGACTCACTAAGAACTCTACCTCTTAAAAGCCCAGAGGCTCTGGATCAGTATTACCAATATTCCTAGTATGCTTAAGTATTGTATAATGCAACCCCGCCCCACCCCACCCACCCTCTCTCTCTCTCTCTCTCTCTCTCTCTCTCTCTCTATTTTTAGTACTACAGGGTATCTTATTTATTCGCTTTCATTAACTGTTTATCCCTTAAATTTTTATGAAAGAATTCCCAGCGGATGACGTGCAAGGCTGTATCAATTACTATTAGAGATGCTTTTGGAAAGCTATTCTTGAATGATTTCATGCGTCTGCGTTTTAAAACATCATTTGCGCCCTACTCTTCACTCATAACGTTAAGTAACTGCGTGTGTGTTCACATGTTTATGTCACTGATTGCCTTTATTGGACTTACACTGATTATGGAAGGATTTAGCAAGGTACGGAAATATTAAAATACCCCCTTAAACCCCAATAAGAGCAGATACACACACAGCTGAATGAAGAATGTTTTTACAATGATGTTTTTGAAACGTAAGAGACACAATTGTGCAAGAATATTTTTACAAAATGGAATATCATTACCACATATACTGTAGTCTATACAGTAGAACCAACAACATAGGATCTTAGACTCTAGCCTTGTACGTCATCCGGCCTTAAGAGTTAGTTCACAAGACGAATAAATTAACAAAACTGAAAAAAGGCAATAAAGCATGATAACAATTAATGCAAACTGGAAACTTTATAACGACAAAAATTAAAATTATTCCTCACAAAAAAGTACACAATCATGCACAATGGAAAGGAAACAAGTCTATAAAACAAAAAATAGGTACCGCAAATTGAAACAAATACATATAAATAATGAATACAGAACAAAATAAATATTGCCCAATATATAAAAAACAGACCAACTCTGAATAAGATGAAAAAGGGAAATACAGAATTACGAAGGTAACTCCTAAAGCAAAACTACGTTTCCTTACATCGTCAGCAGCTGTCGCGCCTCAAGAACTCGGTAACTGAAACTGATACACCTCAGGGGGATTTAGGCTTTGCTACCAAAAAGAAAGGCAGATAGCACTAGGCTACCCAAAGGAGATTTGGTTGCTACTCCTGGCTTAAGAACGTGAATATTAAGCGTTGAATCCAGAACACCGTTAAAAGCACACACACACACATACACCGAAAGAGAGAGAGAGAGAGAGAGAGAGAGAGAGAGAGAGAGAGAGAGAGAGGGGGAGATATCATAGCACATAATTCAAAACAATTTCGATATAGTCTGTAATGCCTGAAAGAAAGGATACACGATATTTTATTCAAGAGCATCAAATTGTTCTTACTAGGTCACGGGCTATTTCAAATTCCAAGACCCCCCCCCCAAAAAAAAAAAAAATTGTTCAGATACATCAGGCCACCTATATTTTTCAGTAAGCTTTACACAAATTTGGGTAAACGTTTATTTTTGTAATTCACAGAAATTTCGACTAAACCGACAACCTTGCTGCATCCATGCAATACTACTACTACTACTACTACTACTACTACTACTACTACTACTACTAATAATAATAATAATAATAATAATAATAATAATAATAATAATAATATACTCTTAGTGTAATACAAACATCAAATGCTAACAATATTCCCGTGAGTTTTCGAGTCTTCTTATCTCGATTTTTCTACACAAAAGATCCATTACATAGGTAAGTGGATTTCTCACCATCAATAATAATAATAATAATAATAATAATAATAATAATAATAATAATAACCAATGTTACCAGTACTGTTTTTTTTATTTTAATGTCACCCGACCGCATACTGTAAGTGGTATTAACAAGCACATGTTCAGATCTCGCTAAAAGATACAAATGATACAAATAAATGAGTGAAATATGAAATCTATATTTAAAAACAAATGATACAAATAAATGAGTGAAATATGAAATCCATATTTAAAACGTGAATCTAGCCAAGAAACGCAATGTTCCTGTGTACCGCAACAGCCGAATACAGCCTCTGACCCCCTCTCCTTACTTGAACAAACGAGAAGTAGGTAAGTTCGCCGCCCTCATAAGGAATGCTGCTTCTCTTCGTGCGTGGGAGGAAAGGGGGGAGGGGGAGCCAAAAAGAAACATAGGTAGGTGCGCACACGCACGCGCAAGAACGTCTTCGTATCCTTCTGGTTCCGATTCTCCGACGACAAATGTCAGTGCAGCCATCGATAATCGATCTTCGGATTTATTTATGAACTCTTCTTCGACAGATTCATGCGGGATGCTTCGCCTGACCTTTCACGGGGGCAAATACAAATGTACAAATGTACCTCTTATCCTTTAGTTGATTTTCACGTTTCACTCATGACTTGGATAATTAACGCAAATTATTAGGCTTTTTTCACTGCATTATCCAAATGCTTAAAATGACTGTATCCTCACGCAGACCACTGTCAATCAAAGGACCTCAAATATTATGGAACCAAAAGAAAATGTTATTGCCCCGTTAATCTGCTATACCGGTCCATCAACATGAAGTAAACCGTTTTCACATTCACCAAAACGTCCTTAACTTACACTGGAGCCAACCAGTTTCATATTAAACATTCTCTCTCTCTCTCTCTCTCTCTCTCTCTCTCTCTCTCTCTCTCTCTCTCTCTCTCTTATGCCGCTATATGCGTATATTCTATGATCAGGCCTACAAGCAACTTAGCAATGCACAGCATCCAAATGACAGAAGCCCGTTCGTCCACCGGTTTTCGATTAAGAGCAGACAGAGTCTATATACACAGCAGAGCTGCTTCAATCCTGTTAATGATACGCTCCCTTCATCCAGGTGACCATTTTCAATAGCCCCCTCCTCGCCAAACCCAGCATCTCTCTTGCATTCCCCGCAGCCCTTCCCCATCCACACTCCTGCCGCCGACCCATCACACAGGATCACATACGTCATTCAACGAGCTAATAACAATGTCACACCCTCAGCCCTTTGGCAGCCATTCCACGGTGTCTGTTCCACGAAGGCTTAGACCTGCATTTCTAAACAGAAGCGTCGATGCTCATCCCATAAAGTCGGCTGCCGAGGATGATCCTCGTAAATTTCTTTGGCCCAAACTCGAATGTATAAGAGAGGCGTAAACACACCTGAGAATTATATAACAATAATTCTGCACGTACAACTCTCTCCAGCACCTTATCTAGTACTCTTCAAACCATAATTCCATCAGAAGGGATTCGTAGATTGGTGAACACCCGATGTAGTATCAATTTTTCAGAGGCTGCTGGACTCCCTTCCAGAGAGCGTCTACCAAGTTAAGAACTCGAAAGGTCACATCCCACATAACTCAACCCTAAAAAGACCCCTTCTACCCGGTTTAATGTTTCTCTCTCTCTCTCTCTCTCTCTCTCTCTCTCTCTCTCTCTCTACTTTCGTGGTCGTCGTAGCTGCTTCATAATAATAAATGCGGAAGTTTAAACACGGCTTGCCTTCCATCTCAACTCTTTGATATCTCAATATCGTCATATTATATAGAGTTTTTCCTTAAAGCTCATTAGCATTGTTCGCGCAGGCATATTTAGAAAGTTTACGTTCCGGGTAAGTGAATTTCGTGCGTAACGCAATCGAGAGGCGAGAAAGACCTTGTTCCGAACGAAGACGAAACTGCCTCCGGGATCCATGTAATGTCAGTTATTAGGCATTAGGCTGCCTCTCATTATGTTAATCGGAAAGAGTCCTCCCAATTACGCTAAAGGATGAGCACTTAACCTAAAACCACACTGGACAAGAGGTGTGACCCAGTTATA
The DNA here is from genome assembly GCF_040412425.1 of Macrobrachium rosenbergii. Lineage (NCBI taxonomy): Eukaryota > Metazoa > Arthropoda > Malacostraca > Decapoda > Palaemonidae > Macrobrachium > Macrobrachium rosenbergii. Next base: position 18,657,334 of record NC_089752.1, on the reverse strand, counting down.
TCAACTATTGAAATTTCACATTAAAAAACAAATATGAGAGCTAACCCAGAGTAAATAAACAAATACAAAATAAATTACTATCCTAACAACTTGTTCTGATATATATATATATATATATATATATATATATATATATATATATACACGTATGTGTATTTATACATATTCATATATATATATATATATATATATATATATATATATATATATATATATATATATATATATATATATATATATATATTCGTGATTCAGTTATACAGACAGTATATATATTATATATATGTATGTATGTATGTATATATATATATATATATATATATATATATATATATATATATATATATATATATATATATACAGTATATATGTACATCCAAACACACGCTCGTGCTCCAATAGACTGTGTGATGTGCGAAGTCTGGGAAAACAAAAGAGGATGTACATCCGAAGTTGTGTGATAAGGAAATAAATCATGGACTTGGGATTCCTAATAATTGTTGATGATACTTTCCTGACCGGGAATATGTCACAACTTATGACCCGTCTGTATTATTTATTTATAAATTATTATTATGGCAAATCGTTATTTCAAACGATTTGAAAGAAAATTTTATTGCACAGCTTCTTCCAGAAAACCCCGAATTTCTTTAAAGTTTCTTTCCCTTGATTTGTTTCATTTGTTAGCGGTAAGAGATACATAACATTTATAAATGAGTAACCTTAGAAGTCTACGCTCAATTTCTCTCTGTCTCTTTATAAAATTTTTTACACTAGTAAGGTATTTTCTGAATTTAAACTTTCAATATCAAGATTCTCTCTCTCTCTTCTCTCTCTCTCTCTCTCTCTCTCCACGAACACACAGCAACTTCAATTATCTCCATGCTGACGAATTTCAAAAGGGCCGCAATAGTTGGAAAAGGTCACTCCTTCGCACTATCCAACGCATCGCGTTGGATGCGCTACGTCGAAAGAGCTGACGACACCCACTGCGTGATAAATGACTTGCGCTGCCCCTCCAACAACAACTGGCGACCTTTGGAAGTGGACCAAACTATGCACGCTCAAACACACTGGTATACGAAGCAGTCCTTATCGTCACGATGGAGTAAGCGATGCCAAAGGAAATTAACATCTGACGACCCCAATCATCACGGCACGACATTAAAGAATAATAGTCGTTCGCTTAAGTAGATGTAACAAAGATAACAGCCTTGTGGCTAGGTGGGCATAATGTTACATGCTTTTGAGAGAGAGAGAGAGAGAGAGAGAGAGAGAGAGAGAGAGAGAGAGAGAGAGAGACTGGGGGGGGGGTTCCGCTAGCTCCTTCAGATCCTTCAGACCGACAAGACAGATATTCGGTGTCTAACTTTTCCTTAATTTCTCAGAGGCAATGATAGATGCAAGTATGAAGAAACCATTTTCCCCTTTGCCAACTCGTCTCTCAACATGTCACTGTCTTCCCAACACGCGTGCCAGACTTGACATCCACACTTACAATTTAACATTAGACGGCAGCCACATGACACAAAAACATTATCCATTCTTCATTGATGGGAAAAAATGGAGAAGGGGGAGAGGTTTACATTCCAAATTCAACACTGGAGGAATTTTAAATCTACAATCTCGGTACCCAAATTCTAACGTTTAAAAACGAAGGATTAAATATTCAATTAAAAGTTCATATTTCAAAATTCTACTAGGAAGGATGAGGTACTAAATTAAGTTAAGAGGGAATTCACAAGTGACTCCTGGTAAAATCAAGTTTTAAGGGATCTAAATTTCTCACCTATTAAGTGATACAATGGGAATTCGAACCTCTCACTACACAAAAGTTACAGTGAGAAACTATAGACTCAAACAGAAATGAAAATTATAAAAAAAATTACCATAAAATCTAAATGAAAACAATACACAATAAAAACCGACTACATAAGATTCCAAACCCACTACACAACATAAAAGGAAGCCATTTCTCTAGATTCAATCTAGGATGAACTCGAAATGAACTCAATGTTCAATTCCATGTGGGTGATATTCACGATTTACAAAATGAACAAAAAGACAGCGTCACATAAACTTAGCATCAAGCGAATTAAACCACCTAAAAAATAAATCATTTACTGTGAACTAAACGCAAGGGCGTTAATCTCTCCGAATTCATGGCTTAGTGGGCTAAGTAATACTTCGTTTTAACTTAGCAACGCCAGGTGGCATGGTGACTCATCTTTTAATTTATCTAGGCAAAAAGATGTCCTGTAATCGAAAGGGATAAACAAATGAACACATTAAAAATCAATGGCGAACTTTTCTCCGGCGCCGCAAAGAACGGGGAAAATTGGGCCAAAAAGAGGGTTGATTACATCATTAAACAGCATTTACGGTTTGTTTTTCTATTCCTTCATATACAAGTATAATCTATAAAAACAAGTATAAAATGCGCCGAAGAACCTTCGGCGTAATCGAGTTTTCTGTACAGCGTATAATGCTGTATGAAACTCTCCGTCACGGCCCATGACACTCTCAGCCGCGGCCCATGAAACTTTCAGCCACGGCCTGGTGGCGGCCTGTGTTGTTGGCACATATAGCGGCGCCAGACGCACGATCATGTCTAACTTTAACTTTAAATAAAATAAAAACTACAGAGGCTAGAGGGCTGCAATTTGGTATGTTTGATGATTGGAGGATGGATGATCAACATACCAATTTGCAGCCCTCTAGCGTCAGTAGTTTTTAAGATCTGAGGCGGACAGAAAAAGTGCGGACGGACAGGCAAAGTCGGCACAACAGTTTTTTTTTTTTACAGAAAACTAAAACCTTTAAAATACGAGGTTAACGAAATGGAAATATAGTTGTAAGTATGCAAGCAAGCAGTCGCGCACACTCATACAGAGAGAGAGAGAGAGAGAGAGAGAGAGAGAGAGAGAATTTTAACAGGAAAAAAATTAACTAATGGGTTTCCTCTCTCAGACATTAATAATTTCATTCCTTTCTGCTAAAGATAAGCAAATAAAATACTTAAAACAATCGCTGCAGTGCAGAGGGAGAGGCGTTGGCACAAAACCAGCCTTGATTAAAAACTCCACATAACCTTTAAAATTCTAATCACTACACACGCAAAAAACACGACAGACTAATAGAGTTAATATATAATTATTTTAATAAGTCACACCAGCATGAGATCCTGCAGGTATTCCATTCCACTTTGCTCCCAATTTAACTTTTTGGATAGACATTTTTAGCTAAAACATTTGAGCTTTTAGTTTTAAAACGTTTGTAACAATCTTTCGAATAATCTTTAAACGCTCATTCATTCAAAACCACTAAGTTCTAGACCCCAAACTTCTCAGAAGAATATATGATGTAAAACTTGAATATCGTCTCCACCATTCAAACGGAAGCCCAGATATAGAGGGTGCTTTGATAAGAAAAAGGAGAAAAAAAATATCAAAGATATAAGTAAATGTCAGTACTCAACAACAAACAACGCTGACAGGTATTCAGTTATCTTGTCAAACTGGAAAAAGTTCATTCATAAGAGTCAAGATGCCCAAAACTACGAGACTTTCAACTCTCTTCAAGAATAAATGGGTTAAGTTCAAAGTTGATCATTGCTTCAAACTAAAAAAAAAAAAAAAAAAAAATCATTCAAGATCAGGGGCTATCTTCCTTTTCAAGATCTAATCGACAAGAAGTGATTTAAACGGAAAAAAATCGTTCTTTGCTTAATCCAGTAAAACATCGTGCAAGATCAGTCATGAAGATAACTTCTTAATTCTCGATAGCCACGATAATCGTCAACAGACTTTCACAGATGGAACAGGAACTCTGAGACACATGGGCATACACACGCGCGCGCACACACACACACGCACACACACACACCCACTGGAAACTTTACATCACCATATTTTAAAACTATATATTTCTTCGCTATGGAAACATCCTTCCACCGGAGACTTCAACTCAACCAGATGACCACGCCCCTTGAAATATCATCCCAAATCGCCGATCTAACCGAAGTAACATCATGAAAGTAGAGTTAGAATACAGTGCTAACCATTATTTATCGGTATTTTTCGGCCTTTGTCCCTCAGGGTAATTTTAAGGACCTGACGTCATGTCTAAACAAAACCAGTCGTCACATAATGTGGGGGCATGTGCGCGCAAGTACTCATGAGAAAATGATGGTACATCTCTCTCACTCTCAATGATAACAACTCACCTTTGAGAAACTATCATATGACTGACAAATACCATATCAGGAAAACATAAAGTTCTATAATTAAATCTAAATCATTATCGCGGGCAAGATGTAGATATAAAAATCCAGCTTATTCCCTGACCATAAAACGAAATGCAGCAACATGTTTTATAATGCGTCATGTGCGGAAGACTTCGTCCCAGCCCAACGCCAAGTCTCGTGTATGTGCAATAGGTTTTCCCCACCCGTCTTTATCACACATCCTACCATATAATCTTTTCCTGCCTTTGATTACTCGCCTAGGAACTATTTCCTATATCAAGTTGACGAGTCCCTTAACCGCATCTGATCTAAGAACACTGTGACGTTCTGGTGTAAACCCAGCAGGCTAAATAAATCCCTGACTGCAGACACCAAAGAAAAACAAATCCAATCTAGAGGTTTTAAACCACTTCGGGCTCAAATTTCGGTTATTTACCCTTTCCCCTACATATCTCAGCTGGCTATGATTATCTTTCAAAGATGGTTCCAGTTTTTAATTGCAGTTGCATGTATAAGTTTGACCATTTACCGTTTCTTAAGGGATTTGCAGTAAAGTAATGTACCAATACAAGATGCTGCACAAACTCTCGAACATAACAGTGTGTATTTAGAAATTCAAGTATAAGGGCATACAACCTATATCTAAATATGGGAATAATTCAAATGAAGAGATGTCAGATGTATAATACATGTAGAGAGAGAGAGAGAGAGAGAGAGAGAGAGAGAGAGAGAGAGAGAGAGAGAGAGAGAGAGAGGGCAAAATTGCATAATAGAAACGTCATCTTTCACCTGGCCATCTTACCAGTCATGTGACCAACAATACACAGCTCAAGGTAAGACGATCGCACTGGCCGGTTGCAGAGGGGGGGGGACCCTGAAATGACGATCAATACTTTTTTCATACAATCTGAAATCCAGTCTGAAAAACACTCCTCTAACCACGAAGAACAATCATTTTACGTAAGCAGCCGAACTTTTCAGCGTAAAAGGATTAGCGAACTTCAAATCAGAGGGATCGTTAAACGAATCCTTTCGGTTTAAGTTTCTTTCCACTTTTTTCATCAGGTTCCCTTCGATCTTTTCCTCGACTTACCATGATAATGCTAAAATGAGTATGAGTGAGTGAGTGGGCGCAAGGTGTGTGCAGAAGTGTTCGTCAAGGTCACCACAGGTAACCGTCTAATACACACACACACACACACAGGCTTAAAATATATTTATGCACAACAGGTACCTCGGGACGTACGGGGCTTGCAAAATGGATTCAAACTCTGCCTCTGACTATATAACGATCATAGTTTCAAAAATATTTCACACACGAAAGGAGCAAATCAAGTACAAAATACAGGCGTTAATAATAATAATAATAATAATAATAATAATAATAATAATAATAATAATAATAATAATATGCACACCAAAGTGAAGGCATTTTCCAAACCTAACCTGATACTGAGGAGACTATGTCCAGATAGGTGTAAAAGCGACGAGATCGCGCCGATGAAATGGGCGTGCGACACTGTAAGTGAGAGCAATTTACAACTGGCGTGGGCGGGAGGCTGCAGGAGCCGCACTACCACCGCCATCAACCGAAGCGACGATGGTGAGTGGGTGGATGGGTGACGATGGGGAAACACAGAAGCCCTATGACGATAATGAGTGATACGAAGTACCACTAATGAAGGCAGAAGGAGATAAAATCCTCAACAGCTCCTTCGTCACTACCAAGAAAGGTTCGTTAAAACACGCATTGGGAATCACTTGTCACCATTATAATTAGAAACACCACTAATGAAAATTTATTAGATAAAAAAAACACTTTGAGGAGATGCTAGCACTTGAACGAAACGGCGAAATGGCACACATATAGTGGCGCCCTTGTTAGGACGGCACTCATCACAACACTCATGGTGGCGTTTGGGTGATCCATGAAAGTGAGGGTATGAGGAGAGCAGGAAGGGGGAGGGAGGAACATGAAAAAGTAGCAGAAGAAGAGGAAGAAGAAGAAGAAGCAGAAGAGACGGTTGGGGAGGCGGATGTATTCCGCCTTCAAGGGTCTCACAAGAACGACACACTCCAACACCAGCTCCCAAGGCTTCGGCCCTCCTCTCACACACGACCTGACTGACTGAACTGAAGAAGAAACTCCCCAGCCAACACCACGATACCACTGCCTCGGTCTCTGGCGATGGGTGGGCCTGGCTGGTACCCAACCAACAAGCCGGGGCTCGGGGTGGGGTTGCTTCGTCGGGTGATGGTTTCAGGGGGGTGTCTTTCACACGACCCAGTGAACAACCTCTTCTTGCAAATGCGACAGCTTCCAATGAAGAATGATTCCTGGCTCTTCACAACACCGAAAGTTGATTCCTCCACATCATTAGGCTACCCTTTGTATTAGCCAAGCCACTTCCTCCTCAATACCACACAAAGATATTCATTCTGCACTATGGCAGCAGTGCCAAGGTTGGGGCAGCATGTTAAACATACCCTACCTCTCTACTGCCGTTACAAAGTTACCCTCCTGATCTCCCCAACGTCCCTTAACAGGTTTCATAATAGATAAAAGGGTGTGAGTAAGGGTGGCCTCTGAAGGGAGTGCAGTGATTATATAGACGGAATACATACTGACCGCACCATAGAAAAACAGTTGGCAGAATCTCATTTACTCAGGTGGTGTCAACAGTACCTATCAACGACGCGTGTGTGACAAGTCACACTTGACACTGTAAATATCCCTCACCATCCTTGGCACTTCCAATGGGGTAAGCAAACATTCTAAATCCAGTTTAGCCTGATTCTGTCAGAAGAGGAAACGCCATTCCAGAATCCATTCATAATTCATTTCTGCAGTCATCTTATTATGAGAAGATAAAACGCGAAAATTCAAAATGAAAATTCAAAAGGATCCAAAAACATTAGGACAACACTGAAACTGCTTAAGGTCAACTTTGAAAAAAAAAAGTAGACAGCGACAAAGATCAATAAGCGTGCCATTTAAAATTGCAACATCGGGAATGGTTAAACAGCGCTTTACCCAGACGATAGCATTCAGAGTTAAAATCCCCCACATTCTTAATCCCCATCATTTTTAAAATATGAAAAATCTTCAGCAAGTAAAAATTAAGTCTTCATTGTTTTACTGATTATTGCAGACTCACGTTCTCCCAATGAAGGGATATAGAGCAAATAATCTGAATAAATTTATTACCACAATTAATTTTACAATTAAACAGCAAGTCCACTATACTACTGTCGATGTAAGATGAATTATGAAAACACAGACACCACCAATTACATAGCAGTCGCTCTCTCTCTCTCTCTCTCTCTCTCTCTCTCTCTCTCTCTCTCTCATTAAATCAACCAAGAAGTGAGCTTATGTGAGTTCACATGCCCTTGCTCGCATTGTTTGCATTCTTAATCCTGAACAGGTTCTGTGCCCCGAGTTCCGACATCTTTATCCGATGCTACACTAGGAGACAAACAGGAAGAAGGGCCACTAAAATTCAGACACGTACAAATAACAGGGAGGGGCACTAAAATTCACACACAATAGAATAGGCACTAAAATTCACACACAACAGAATAGGCACTAAAATTCACACACAATAGAATAGGCACTAAAATTCACACACAACAGAATATGCACTAAAATTCACACACAACAGAATAGGCACTAAAATTCACACACAATAGAATAGGCACTAAAATTCACACACAATAGAATAGGCACTAAAATTCACACACAACAGAATAGGCGCTAAAATTCACACACAACAGAATAGGCACTAAAATTCACACACAATAGAATAGGCACTAAAATTCACACACAACAGAATAGGCACTAAAATTCACACACAACAGAATAGGCGCTAAAATTCACACACAATAGAATAGGCACTAAAATTCACACACAACAGAATAGGCACTAAAGTTCACACACAACAGAATAGGCACTAAAATTCACACACAATAGAATAGGCACTAAAATTCACACACAACAGAATATGCACTAAAATTCACACACAACAGAATAGGCGCTAAAATTCACACACAACAGAATAGGCACTAAAATTCACACACAATAGAATAGGCACTAAAATTCACACACAACAGAATAGGCACTAAAATTCACACACAACAGAATAGGCGCTAAAATTCACACACAATAGAATAGGCACTAAAAATTCACACACAACAGAATAGGCACTAAAATTCACACACATAGAATAGGTACTAAAATTCACACACAATAGAATAGGCACTAAAATTCACACACAACAGAATAGGCGCTAAAATTCACACACAATAGAATAGGCACTAAAATTCACACAACAGAATAGGCGCTAAAATTCACACACAATAGAATAGGCACTAAAATTCACACACAACAGAATAGGCACTAAAATTCACACACAACAGAATAGGCGCTAAAATTCACACACAATAGAATAGGCACTAAAATTCACACACAACAGAATAGGCACTAAAATTCACACACAATAGAATAGGCACTAAAATTCACACACAACAGAATAGGCACTAAAATTCACACACAACAGAATAGGCACTAAAATTCACACACAATAGAATAGGCACTAAAATTCATACACAATAGAATATGCACTAAAATTCACACACAACAGAATAGGCACTAAAATTCATACACAAAAAAAAGGATGGAGGGGCACTAAAATTCACAAACACACAAATAGGATGAAGGGCCACTAAAATTCAGAAACATACAGACAGGACGGAGGGGAGCTAAAATTCTCACACACACACACACACACAAATAGGGAGGGCCAATAAAATTCAGAAACACAAATAGGATAGAGGGGCACTAAAATTCACACACACGCGCGCGCGCGCACACACACATACACACACACACAAATAGGGAGGGCCAATAAAATTCAGAAACACAAATAGGATGGAGGGGCACTAAAATTCACACACGCGCGCACACACACACACAAATAAGAAAAAGGGCCGCTAAAATCCATAGGCACAAACTCATTTAGCTGTGTATCATGATATGGAGTGTTTCTATAGGATGAATGAGACTGAATGATTTAAAACTTCTTACTGCGTCATCACGAAAGCATTGGTCATCCACGCAGCAGAGAGAATGACTGAGGAAGGGTGGTGGTGGTGGGGGGGGGGGACAGTGGGAGGTGAGATAATGGATTTCTCCATCACTGACCTTGCATTAAATCAACAGGTAAGCAAAGCACACGTGTGCTTTTACAGCAGGTGTTACCGTGCTACTATCAATCAGGCAGCAGGAGTCATATCGAAGAAATCCAAAGGAGGATTTTCCTTCTGCATAAACCAGGAACATTTCGGTAGATGCATACTTGTCAAGCCTTAAGTTGTTCTATAAATATACACGATGGGCCTGATTTATCAAGTATGTTCACACGATATTACATTAATGTCTACTGCAAAACAATATCAAAGCATTTAGAAATATTATAAACCGAATGAGAGTATAACCTGCAAAGATAAATAAATATTCAAATGTAAGAGTGAAAATATATACATATCTAATATATACATGTATGTATATATATATATATATATATATATATATATATATATATATATATATATATATATATATATATATATATATATATATATATGAAATAATATAAACCAAAAAGAGTTCAAACTGCATATGAATAAATTTTCAATCATAGTAATGTGTGCATATATATACATATATACAGATAGATAGATAGATTAGAGATATTATATATATATATATATATATATATATATATATATATATATATATATATATATATATATATATATATATATATATATATATATATATATATATATTTATACATGCACTAGCTAAATGAATGAGACAGATGTAAAGCACAGTATCATCTGCGACAGCCCAAGAATAATTGGTTCAGGCGATAAAAGACCTCTTGGATGAGAGAAAATAAAGGAGTGGAGACAAGCAAGACCTACAGAATTTTAACGCGACTGAGCAGGATTGCCAAGTCTCACTCTTCAGTCCGCAACCCCATTACGTATTCATGGAAATGCATAGCCAGGATCATGATCATACCACAATGCCTAAGGAGAACTGACGACTGCCAAAAGAACGTTCTAGATCGCCAAAACGGACAAGGATTCGAACATGTCAAGTGAATCGTCAATGCACACATTCTATGAAATAAGTCATAAAAATTGAGAAAAAGCGATCATATCTATGTGTATATTTTCACTATACATACATACATACATACATACATACATGCATATATATATATATATATATATATATATATATATATATATATATATATATATATAAAATATATATATATATACAGAGAGAGAGAGAGAGAGAGAGAGAGAGAGAGAGAGAGAGAGAGAGAGAGAGAGAGAGAGAGTTTGATAAACTAATTTAGTGAATCTGGCAGATAAAAAATCAAAATTCAGTAATAAAAAACTTACAATGACCAAGAGTTTTGATACGTTTATTCAAACCTAAACCTTGGTAAAACATTTCTAACAGGTGTAAGGTAAAGTCAAATAGATTCAAAACAAAAGTTACCTAAAATGAACTTATTATACCAGTATTTGTAATAATTTCCCTCGCTACATGACACTTGAGGTGTGCATTAAAATACCAGATATGACTCAAAATTTCAATTAAAAACGTCCATTAAGCAAGCTGGTAGCCATGGTAGTGGAACTCTTGTTGGAAGCACCACCAGTCTAGGGAAATCAATTTCACAACCAGCTTAAGGTATCTCTACCATGAAATTATATGTTCGCGCGTCCTGATAAAAAATGCTGATATAAACATTGACGTATAACTGTTCATTTACATCAAGAAACGTTCCATCTTAGAAAACGTTATTCTACTTGACGCGCGTACAAATAACTGATGAAGTTGCAAGAGACGCGTCAGTTTCAACACGAAAGGTAACGCTGTTAAATCATCACTTGTCAGTGGTGCCATCTGTTGGATGAAAGAATTATACCTTGTCTTCCTTTATTGCGAGGCTGTTCTACGCTGTTGGGTAACGTTCCTTTCGAATAACTACATATTTTAGAATATAAAAATTCAAAAAGACGTGAAAGACACGTAAATGTAAATGTGCAGTCGACAATATTGATATAACAGGTAAACTATGCATTCTGGATAACGGTTCTTTCCAATCTACCGGCGATAATAGACAATAATACGTAAATTTTACACTGTAGATCAGCTTCTGTATATTCATTTTTGGTTCTGAATTTTCTCTTCTAAAAACTTAGTTTTCGAAGAATACTTAGAGAAATAAGTTCCCTGATTTATACTGTAGGAACGTTTCTCCTGTAGGCAAATGGTAAAAAAATGTATATTAAAAATTTCTTTATTTACTATAGATAATATAAACACAACAAACTGACAATATTTCACAAAAAAAAAAAAAAACTGGTACGGGTTCCCTCTCTAAAGTTACAACGTGACCGAGTCAACACAGAACGACCATCAAAAACGAATAAAGGGAATGAAACATTGGTTTGTTCAGTAGTTTGGCTGATACATCAGTAACACCAGTTATCTGCAATT
>NC_089752.1:18615500-18640500 GCF_040412425.1 Macrobrachium rosenbergii | reverse complement strand
GGACTTACCGATAACTCGGGTGGGTAGACGATGAAATGTCGAAGCGTGAAGCCGAAGCCGTGGTCACCCCTAGTAATCGAAAGGAGTCGGGGTCCGCCACGTGAGGTCTGGAAGTGAACAGAAAAATATCTTATTTTTGTGACTGTACAGCACTTGCGGTATATTTACCAATTCTGCGAAGAACTCGCCAAAATAATTTCCACAAAATGGCCTTGGTCACTGCAATCATAGGAAAGGAAACAGTAATTTTGCTATGGAAAATTTTGAGTTCATAAAAATCAAATAACACAGAACCAATTACATTCTCGTACTGTATTTACTCAAGCCCATACACTACGCACGCGCACACAGTATGTGTGTGTGTGTGTGTGTGTGTGTGTGTGTGTGTGTGTGTGTGTATATATATATATATATATATATATATATATATATATATATATATATATATATATATATATATATATATATATATATATACACACACGTATGCACGCTTGTATGTGTTGTCCTAAATACATCAAGAAAACTTACATTCACATAACATGCAAGGGTATACATACTATATTACAACTACCTCAACAATGAAGAACGTGAGTTGCGCGTTTGGACAAGCGCGAAACTATCAGGAAGGAGGACATTAACAACAATCTCTAATAACTGAAGATAAGGGAAATGGGGCGTCTCCGTCCTACTAAAGATGTGGAAAAAGACACGCGTGCGTGTGTGTGTGTGTGTGTTGGGGGCTCATGCGTTAGTAATTAGCAGCAATTAAGCAACAAATAACACAGTGTTCTGTTAGGCACACCCTTCAGTATATTTCCATAACAATCGGGTGCGAAAATCTTTACTTCCACTAGAAGTGAAACATTATGAAAATCTAAATATAATACAGCCAAAAATAACATATAGGTGAAACCTAATACCACTAATTTTCTGAATTAAAAATAAGACCTGGAAAGAAATTAAGAGACATTCGATATCAAGCAGGAACATACCATATAAAACAAGTTACAGAAATGAGGAAATGCGTACACACATAATGACTGAGAGAGAGAGAGAGAGAGAGAGAGAGAGAGAGAGAGAGAGAGAGAGAGAGAGAGAGAGAGAGAGAGAGAGAAATACAATTTTTTCCCATAACCATGTAGCTTCATTTTTTCTTAATTTATTGCGACACGAGCCACTATTCACGATACAGAGGATGCAAAACAAAAGTTTTGCAAACCAGCATTACTTGAATCTGCACTGTGATCGAAACTTTCCAGAGATTAATAATCTTTATCAATCACCATTTTTGAGAGATAATGGTGATGTTACAGCTTTATCTGACCTCTCCTTCCAGAAAAAATGGGATATCTGCTTTATCTGCATTTTATTCTCAAGAGGGCAGAGTTCGTGATTTAATTGCATTTTCTTCATGAAAACAAGGTCTTGATCTACTTGCACATTCTTAAAAGAATTAATGTACTGCTTCTTTTACTCGGTTCTGAAAATATCTTACATCAACTCTCACATTAACTGCTTACATGCCAAGTATAACGTAATTCTATTCAAATAAAACGAACAAATTTCAAACAAAAAGAAGAATACAAAGAAAGGATGTGAGAACTAGAACAGAACGTTGAAATACAAGAAAATAACTCAAAACATACAGAAACCATTAAAAACAACGGAGGAAAACCTAACTGGGTGCAGTTTAAATACATTCTGAATCGCATTCACACAAGATCCAGCGATACGAAAAAGGAAACGAGAAAACAGAACTCAAGAGGATAAACAGTCGAGGAGAACAACAAAAGCATACTGGTGCTTCGTCTGCTCAAGCATTAAATACACAACAAAAATAACCGTGAGTAATGAAGAGCCTGAAACAAAAATTAACGGATAACGCAAGTTCAACTCTTAGTACAATGACGAAGTTTCTAAAATAGAATATGATGAGAGAGAGAGAGAGAGAGAGAGAGAGAGAGAGAGAGAGAGAGAGAGAGAGAGAGAGAGAGAGAGAGAGTGAGTTAGGCTACAGCAAAATCGGAATTACATTTGATCAAAATTTTCCCACCCACACACATTATGCGCTGCCATAGACTGCATTACATTAGTAGAACAAGTGCGCCATTAAATGTGGCATTTCATTTCCTTCATAAGGTTAAAATTTTAGAGGAAAAGTGCACAGGAAAAAAAAAATAAATAGATGTCTTCATAAACACTTACATTACCTCCTAAGAAACATAGATATATTGAAATGAAAACAAACAGATATATTTAAAGACCACGCTCAGTCTTACCTCACCCAGGAATAAATTGCACGCTAGCCCAACGTCTTGGAATCAATCCCAGAAAAATACATATTATTGCAACTCAAACGGATGTTGTGATGTTGAAACGGCACACCCCATTCGGAGAAAATAACAAAATTAGGCTAATTAAACAAATAGTGTGTGTATGTGTGTGTGTTTGTGTGAGAGAGAGAGAGAGAGAGAGAGAGAGAGAGAGAGAGAGAGAGAGAGAGAGAGAGAGAGAGAGAGAGAGAGAGCATCCTTGCAAACATTTCAATGTAAATACAAGCAGAACATTTTCATAATGGTAATAGCCGGTGCGCGCGCGCGCACACACACACACACGTACACGCACACACACAGTATATATGTTACCGGAAATGTGTGAAAACCAACATTCTACAGAATGCCTAGGCAATATATACAATGCCGAAAATCGGCAGTCAAATTATGAAATACTTGATATTTCATACATTTCCTAGGCATTGTATACATTGCCAAAAGGCAAACCAGCAGAGCATAGAATACGGTAGTCCCGTTAGTGGCGCCTGGGTTTGCCGTCACAGAGGCTTGCCGGTAGTCAAAGAAGTCATGACAGTTGTGATTCTCTTGTTCTCCCAGTAAGAATATCCTGTACTTCATTTCGTATTTTTTTTTAAACAAATTATTGTACTTTCGTATTTCATTATGAAACATATTAATTTCTAATTGTTGTTGTGATTCTCTTGTTTTCCCAGTAAGAATGTCCTGTTCTTCATTTCGTATTTTTTTCGTTTACTTTGAAACGCATTATTTTACTTTCATATTTCATTATGAAACATGTTAATTTTCAATTGTTGTTTCATTTTCTGACATTTTATATGAAAAGGCCTTTCCCATTTTACACTTTGTCAGATTAGTACTTGTCATTCTTTAAAATGCCTAGGAAAAGTATGTGACAATACAGATACTTCATACCTTGCCTGAAACTTCAGGCACTGTATATATTGCCTAGGCATTCTATAGAATACCTGGCTTTCACACACATTGCTGGTAAAACACACACACATATTTATATAATATATAAAGTATATATAGACAATATAATATTTATGATATATATATATATATATATATATATATATATATATATATATATATATATATATGACTCACCACAGGATCGCACCCCGGTCTTTCAAGTGAGAGTCCAGGGCATTAGCAATTCGGGCACATGGGTATGTCGAATGAAATGCTAGCAACGGAGAGATGATGGGTCGGGGAGTTGGTAAAATTCACTGGTATGTTAGGGCTTTAGTCGCCTGCCTGGGAAAAAACCTTAGGTACGTAAGTACTAGGTTCCAACTCCTTTATGACCTTTGTGTCCGAATTGCTAATGCCCTGACCCTGACCTCCGAGTGACCGGTTTCATCCTGCAGAGTCACAAAATTTATTTCTAGGTTCTGTGAAACACGTTCTACTGTGTTCATTCCACCATATATATATATATATATTATATACCATATATATATATATATATATATATATATATATATATATATATATATATGTGTGTGTGTGTGTGTGTGTGTGTGTGTGTGTGTTTATACATAATTATATATATATATATATATATATATATATATATATATATATATATATACATATATATATATATATATATATGTGTGTGTGTGTGTGTGTGTGTGTGTGTGTGTTTGTCTGTATATGTGTGTATGTGTGTGTCTGTGTGTGTACGCGCACAATTTATCTATTTTCTTCCATAGCAGTACTTCTCCCTTTACCGGATGCGTCCGCCCCAGTCTAATCCTCTTTCCACTTCCTTTTCCTTTATTCCTCATTACATCCCTTCCACCTGTCATCTAACGAAATCCATTCCTTAAAAATAAGGTCAATAACACAGCAGGTGCGCCAACCTCAGGGTTGCCAACATATTAATGAGAACTCGTAAACACGTAATAAAGTAGTAAAGGAAACGCACGACATAAGAAACATAACATCAACATGACAAAAGCAATAGAAAAAAGTCAACAAATGAAGACACAAGGACCATTCTACATTAGCTGGCGTAGGAGTTTCTTAGGGAACCGGTTTGTCTTATTACTCAAACAAATAAAACCTACATTTGGGGTATGGTACCCTTTCGGCACGCTTCCCCATTCATTGGTATTCTTCACCGACTCAATACAGCTTATCGATGCATTACTCTTGGAAATAACTCAAGCATTTTGCCATGCAGTACACGACCAAAGGGATAGTATGGTGGTGGAATTATGCGACTTGATAAGCCTATATTATTTACAAATGGCATTATCATATGCTTTGCACATCTCATTACGCTCCCTTAGTAAGTCAGACCTGAATAACATGCAAAACAGGCGTCTCCCCTTCAGAAAGCAGCATAATGTTGGGTACTGATCACAAAATCTATTACCTAATGTTCTACAATGCTAATGAGGGTAACAAGAAACGGTACGGAGTATAAAACACTGTTACTCTACGAACTCTTACGCAACGGAAGAGGATACAAGCCCTACTGGTTAAACTGTGACAGTTAGTTCTAACCTACCTTTAAGTTGTTGTGAGACTTGGTGTCCTCATGAGGATCCAGGGTTAGACTGAAAACTATTTACAGTGAATTGTAATTTTGTCGCAAGAAGAATTTAATCTATCGATTTCACCCTCTAAGCCTCTGAGAGAGAGAGAGAGAGAGAGAGAGAGAGAGAGAGAGAGAGAGAGAGAGAGAGAATATCTTGTGAATGGTTTCACCGTAGTAGGATGAGATTACCTAATAGAGGCCCTTGCGTTTGCAATTATTTGATAATACACTGTACATTTTCAAGGAGTACTAATCCCCCTTGTTTGTTGTTTTTAACATCTACTTTTTCTCTCTCCCAACTAGGAACAAGGAGGCTTGTTGGTTTTTTTAATGGATCGCATCCATATCGTTCCCTTCTCGTACAGTTCACGGACCGAACAGATCATGTAATTGTGAGTGTAGTAGCCCTTCGTTGGCTGAGTCGGTTGAGCTTCAGACTGTCACTCGATGGGCCGGAGTTCACCCCGGCCGGCTGATGAAGAGTTAGAGAATTTATTTCTGGTGATAATAATGTGGTTCGATTCCACAATAAGCTGTAGGTCCCGTTGCTAAGTAACCAATTGGTTCTAGCCCGTAAAACAAGTCTAATCCTTCGGGCTAGCCTCTAGAGAGCTGTTAATCAGCTCAGTGGTCTGGTAAGCCTAAGGTATACTTAACTTTTTTTGTGAGTTTAGTGCTACCACTTGCGCCACGCACGAGAGAGAGAGAGAGAGAGAGAGAGAGAGAGAGAGAGAGAGAGAGAGAGAGATTGTTTCTGCAGGAAGTGTGCATCATCACCACGACTAGTACCAACCCTCCAAAAGAGCTCACCAACAGTCATCCTGATGAAAAGACAAGATTACACATCTCGCAATGGCGCTTTGTTTAGGCAATCTCTCATCCGGCCGCGACGCCTTGTCCTTATGGCACCTCGTCCCAAACCGCATTTCCCTCTCTACGCCAATCTAAAACATTCTCATTAATAAACTTATATCTCACCCCATCAGCCTGACGATCTCCGCTCAACTCACACGTGTACAACAAAGGGCATCGCCTGCCTTCTCTCCCCCAGAACCGCTGCCCTCCACAGAGATATCAACGACAACGGCCTCACAACAATACGAGGGTTGTAGAGGATTGGGTTTCCCTCTGTGGGTTAACATTATCATAATATGAATAATCCTTTCCAGGACGTCGGCAATCTTGTCCGACTAACTTCAATTCGGCAGGATGGCCGTCTTGCTTGCACCTGGATTCCAGAACTTAACCAAACGGTTAAACAATATATGTCCCTGTCATTCAATAAATGTTTTCTGTTTACATATTTGTATCAGCAACTACACTGACGCAGTTCTCGATAATATTAATACACTTATTGAAGAGAGAGAGAGAGAGAGAGAGAGAGAGAGAATACAGATTTTCAAATTTCGTACGTACCCAACTCCATAAACTGATCAAAAAGAACCAAGGATGAATTGTAAACAACTAACCAACATAAATACTAGTTATTCAGCCAACCTTATAAATACTAAGTTTGAAAACAATCTGAAAACTGTAGAAATACTTTTCTTCTTCTCGTTTCCACTTCATTCCCTTCGTTCTCTTAAATAAAATTTTAAAAACTATGAACTGACTGTAAACATTAAACTTCAAACTTTTTAACTGGGTGGCGTAAGGTCGGGCACTACATCAAAAGAAAACAGTAGACCTTGCAATGCAGAACACTTTTCGGACTATTCTTCTTTTCGACAAGTTGTCCACTTGAATCCACCTGCAATTACAGTCTAGACACTAACGCTGTCGAGATTACAATGGTCCAAGATTGGAAGGCAATAGTTTTTATCTTTACAGAAAAAGAGGAATAAAAACATGATGTGCGGCCAAACACTCCGACACACCAGATATGTGCAAACAAATCATCAATTAATCACGGAGATTCCTCTAAAATAAGCGTCATGAAAATGTCATTTAATAATACAAATTGTATAATACTGTACAAAAATAAACTCAAAATACTAGGGGAACCTAAAAAATTAAATCAAATAAACAATAACAAGCTACTCACAACCCAAAATATGGGTCACGCTAGTCTTGAGATTTTAATCTTTGACAGGCGTCAATAGCTGTCAATCAAATAATCGACGGGGCATTTCTTATTGCTTCTTAAGAGATTAATCAATGCAGGGCAAGGATGATGACGACGACAAATCATATTTGCAGGTGTTCGACGATCTCGGTCACGATCAGAAAAACTAACATCCGCAATGCACTCACGTTCTAAGAGAAGTCCTTCTTTTATTATTATTATTATTATTATTATTATTATTATTATTATTATTATTATTATTATTATTATTATGTTCCATGGATGTTTTCTGGTTGTATTTTACGACCACCTGGATTGTTTAATAAAAAATCTAAGAAATTTAAGAATAATAATAATGATAATATTAATAATAATATCTGGCACATTTGGGGAATGGTTATATTTGTAGACACAAAGCTATTGACCAACCTAGTTGCAAAAGAAGTCCTTGTTTTATTTTTATTATTATTATTATAATTATAATTATTATTATTACTATTATTATTATTATTATTATTATTATTATTATTATTATTATTATTATTATTATTATTATTATTATTATGCTCCATGGATGTTTTCTGGTTGATTTGACGACCACCTGGATTGTTTCATAAAAATCTAAGAAATTCAAGAATAATAATAATATTAATAATAATATCTGGCACACTTGGGGAATGGTTATATTTGTAGACACAAAGCTATTGACCAACCTAGCTGTTTCCCCCATACGGGCTTTGCGAATGATACCAACGAGTAAGAATGCAGATACATAAACAAATAAATAAAGATACATGTCTGTTTGATCGTTACCCATCAAGGACTCACCGCGAACAAATTCGATTTATTTGTAACTGTTACTAAGACGACAAAACATCCTGTTGCTACTGAGGTAAATGTACCATGACTGGCCATGTCGCTATCATGAGGCTGATGCAAGTATACTCACAAAAAGTACATTACAGACGTCGATACTTGCGCTCGTTTACATACACAGATACACACATACCATAAGCATACAAAATCCAAAGATGAGTACGAAGTGCATTATCATAAGCCAGCCGGATGCTGGACCAAGTTCACTTTTGAAACACTTGATCTAAAAATTTACAGCTAATAAAAATGAACGATTTCGTAAGAGTGCCGCTTAGCGGAAACGCTAGAACGATAACCAAGAGATAACTAAAACTTTTTAAGGTATGACTCTTGGGAGCAGAGAGAGAGAGAGAGAGAGAGAGAGAGAGAGAGAGAGAGAGAGAGAGAGAAGCTTCTTTACATTATTCACTGTACTGGTAGTAAACGGCAATTAATACATATGGGCCTACCTACTAAGGTTAGTAGGAAAAGTGATTATGATATTGCTATAAACAGCTCATAAAGTCGTTAATAGTACTAAAATCGCAGAAAACAACATCTTTAGGAACACTCGAAAGACATTAGAACACCCATGACATTAAATCAGGGGTTACTTTAACAGAAAAACGATTTTTAGGGACGAAAATCCGGTAAGAGATACAATTTCTAGATATCACTCAATTACAAGCTCGAAATTTTTTTTTCTTTTTAATAAATCTAATGGCCCACATAACTACCGAAAGGACCCCACATGAAAATTCGAGTTAGATCATAAATTATAAAAAATAACAAAGAAACTTCTTAAATTGTTAGCCAATAAAGATGCAAGCGAGTGAATAGAACTACAAAAGGAAAATGTGTCACTGTCAACATTCATTCATGATTTCTTCTTTTGTGCGAGTTTTTCTTTTTGTTCTTTCGTCTTTTATCGATCCTCTTCAAAGCGACAGCCAATACTCTTGACATCAGCCCTTTTAATTCGAGAGTCAGTAAGTGGTCGGGCTTCACACACGCAGTCCTTTTCAAAGGCAATGACCTACTGACCTCAAACTGACAAGAGGCAGAGTGCGTGTTGCCGGCACCTGCAAAGCAGGGGATGAAACAAGGTGCAAAAATAGCTAAAACTAATAATGATCTATCACCAACAACTGTAGTAATACTAGTAATGATAATTAACAGTTTTCCGATCGATGATGAAATTGAAGATACGTGAACATGCGTGTACTGAGAAAAATCACAGATGAAAAGTATATCTCAATATGTACATACTTTACACAAAAGAATAAAAGCTCTGAATGTCTTCCATCCAAGTAAAAGCTTCATTCCATTAAGAGAAAGTGCGACTGCTTGGCAACTGACGAAGCGAGCAAAATTCGGAAAATGGATAATAATTTTTACTATTTTACATCATTCGATAGTATAAAAAAATCTTGCTGACAACAGCTGACTTCTGATTCTTTTTACGTTCTATTTTAAGATCTTACAAAATATTAATAAAAAAATCTATTCATAATGCTACATTACCTTATCGTAACGACCAAAGAACTTCGGGGTACTCAACTTGTACAACAAAATAACGGATCGTTAACGAATTCACAAAAAAATCATTTAAAATCTTCCTGGGAAATTAAATTTTTTCTTCAACAAACGATTACAACACCAATAAAAAAAATTTTGCTGTCCAAAATAATAGTAATAATAAATTTACTTTCGCTCAATTTGTTCAATTTTCAAAATATACCTCATCAAGCAGAGGCATTGACATTTGATACTCAAGTTGACCAAGCATCAAGATTAGGGTAATGGGGACTTCTTTCTTCAGGCGTTTATGGAAAAACTTAATTCCCTTCCCCTGACAATAACCTTGATGCAGAAGAATGAAATCAATCCCAAGAGTCAAGGTAGGACGAACTTTCTGTTCAACAATGATAAAACTGTGTCCTTCCAAGAAACCTACAAGAGAAGTTCAGTTGGAAAAGACCAGGAAAAAATAAGTATTTGCAATAACGAAAATTCAACATTTTAAAACTGAAAGCATTCTAATATCTACAGTAAGGATGTCCAATGAACGATTACATTTTCAATCAGTCAGTTAATCAATCTGTACCGACAGCTATTACCAAAAATTAATAGTTTGCCAAAAATTGTGAACAAAATGTAAAAAAAATAACCTTGGCTGGCTGGGAAGAAAAAACCCTAAAGAAAGAGCAAATATCCACCCACAATATTAAAGATAAAAAAAAAATAACAAGAGTTAAATTCGTAACGGTATCTCCACCTTAATCTGGAAACACGACTGACGCTATCAGCAACACGAAGTTGCACGGCCAAAAGGTGCTATCCACACAAGATGCTATCCGGGATTTTGTCAAGCGGAACGTTGACCAACCTAGTCTTGCTGCCCAAATGATGGGCGTTACAACGAGCACGTGAGCCCAGAATTCTGTTATAGCCCCCAAAGGGCATCCAAAGTGAGCGAGCGAGCATCCATGCCGGCTAAGTTAATGCCATAATTTGCTGTTGTTAACGGCGAGTTTCCAGCGTGTTCCGTTTTCCTGTTGGACGGAGTTTTTGAATGATAAAAATCCTAACGGTCATTTTTTTTTTATTTTTAATCTTAATTTTGTTTAGTACGTATTTCTACTTATATGACCAAAAGAATAACCAGGTAGTATAATTTCATTATCAGTTTTTTCAATACACATTTTTTCATAGTTAATCTTTGAAAATGAAGCATATATATATATATATATGTGTGTGTGTGTGTGTGTGTGTGTGTGTGTGTGTGTGTGTGTGTGTTTGTGTGTGTGATTACATGTAAGTGCTGATTACTAGTTTACTCGTAAATGACAGTCAAATAAATGTGGTTGAGAATTGTAAAAATAGTAGCCATTTTTTTGTAAATGAATCGTACTTACGATTCATTTACAAAAAAAAATATTGCTACTATTTTTACAATTTCCAGCCCCAATTATTCGACTTAAAACTGTCATTTACGAGTACATTAACAATCACGCAATTATATGTAATCTCACACACACATATAACATATATATATATATATATATATATATATATATATATATATAATATATATATATATATATATATATATATATATATATATATATATATATATATATATATATATGCTTCAGTTTCAAATTATTAAGAGACAAGAGAAGAGAGAGAGAGAGAGAGAGAGAGAGAGAGAGAGAGAGAGAATTTCCCGAACTCCACCACATGCTTACCGAACCGTTGCAAAGACAAACACGCCCAACGATAGCTAGGCAGAGTCGGGGCTAAAGAGACTTGCCTGAATGAATGAATCACAGGCAGGTAAGAGAAAGTCGAGATCATCACAATCTTGTGACCGCGGGATGACTGTAAAGGAACTGTCTGTAGGTTATAATGAAAGGGCTTTACAAAAGAACAAGTTTCACGTAAGTTTGCAACTATATAATTAGTTTTCATCTTGCTGAAGGCTGTTATATGAACAAAAAACTCAAAATAAATTACAACTCAAAAGTCTATATAACTGTTATCCTTATCAAAAAGTAATGATAATCGCAATAATTGTGATTTTTTAAGACAACTGTTATAATGACTGATGGTGAACCTTTCTGTGTTAACACAGTCGACGCATCAGGAAGTTCACAGTTAACCATCACAATATATTAGATGTTAGGAAATTAAGTACAACTTAATGTACTTAATATTAAGTAAATCGTAATGGCAAAATCCAAAGCGATTTCGATTTCCGATAAAATACAAAAGCACTGAAGTAACACCGGTGTAGATTCACGTCATTTGAGAGAAATTTCTGAAGAAGTCAAATTCCCCAGCAGATATCGTCGAATAACGAAGACGTGTTTGTACAAAGGCAAAGTTAAATATTAATTCTGACATTACGCAGTTTAAACTAGCAAAGGTCACAGCACATACCACTGCGTTTCCAGGTGCAAGAGATGGGCTAGTAGAGTGCATGTTAAAAGTTAAGTATACCTTAGTTTAACCAGACCACTGAGCTGATTAACAGCTCTCCTAGAGAGGGCTGGCCCGAAGGATTAGATTTACTTTTACGTGGCTAAGAACCAATTGGTTACCTAGCAACGGGACCTACAGCTTATTGTGGAATCCGAACCACATTATAGCGAGAAATGAATTTCTATCACCAGAAACAAATTCCTCTTGTTCTTCACTGGCTGGTCGGACATTCGAACTCGCGACCAACAGAGTGGTAGCTGAGAACGGAACCCGCTCACCCAGCGAGGAACTATTAGAGTGCATGTAATACAGGGGTTCTTAACCTGGGGTACGCGTACCCCCAGAGGTACGTGAGAGGAATTTTGGGGGTACGTGACAGGTTTCTCAAAATACTTCGGTTTTGAATAACTGCAAACCTGTTTGTAGAAAGTGGCCTACAAGTGCTAGGTTAGATGTTTCCTCCACTAGAACCAGGACAATAAGTAACAACGTTAACAAGGAAACTTGGAGTTATGTCAATTGAGAGAAAGCTCTCTTGGACTATACAATTTAAACTTTATAAACCAAGCCAAAAAACCATGCATTTCTTTTTACCCTTCCTGATGCTGCATTGTGGGTAAGGGGTACGTGACCAATACTGAAAGACTTCAAGGGGTACATAAGATTGAAAAGGTTGAGAACCCCTGATGTAATACATTAATTTGCTTACAAACATGAACACTGTTGCTTCTTCCAGTGTTACTACTACAATAATAATAATAATAATAATAATAATAATAATAATAATAATAATAATAATAATAACAATAATAATAATAATAATAATAATAATAATAATAATAATATCTACGATATCACCAGATGCAATGCCAGGTTTATGTACAGAAAATCAATAAGAGTTGAATAAAAATAAAAATTTACTGTCTTACATCGAGGCATGAGGCATGTTATCTACACCTAAATTCACCTATTTTAAAACCAATCTAATATTTCCTACAAAGGCCTAAACAGAAATATTCACAGGATGAGCCAATTTTACTTCAGTGGAACAGTCACATACGTTAAAAGTAAAATGCTAAGAAAAACAACTTGTTACCTAACATAATCTGTCATATGTTGACCAATCTACTTATCAAAAGCATTTTTGGATGAACATCAGTCAGCATTATATGTAAATGGCGTATAAGTAGGCCAGAGCAATATTTAAAATTTACACACACTAATGCAACATCTTTGTAGCCATATAGACGCACACACATAAACGCGACATTAGAGGAAAAATATATACAATTTCTCTTCATTCATTCGTGTAGAAAATTCACCAAATAAATTTTTGACATTCAATTAACGCACGCTGGCAATGCCCTTTGTTGTGACTGTCTGGAAAGAAAATTGCCAAGGGTAGGTAAACCACAACTTAATTAAGTCTACGGGATGAAAATGCCAGGTACAGTCAGAGTTGGCAATCTCACTTCAAAAATGACTGTTACATTACACTACTGTGTAAGCAAAGCTTGGCTGTGCCAAATACAGCTGCGAATAAGTTATGAGTGCTAAATGAACATTAAGGCTTCACGTACCTCATATGACAGGGTACGTGTGTGTGTGTGTGTGTGTGTGTGTGTGTGTGTGTGTGTGTGTGTGTGTGTGTGTGTGTGTGTGTGTGTGAACGCGCTCGCGCGAGAGCCAGTCACTGTGGTTAAGTGGCTACCTAACTCTCCTCATCGGAGGATGGAAAAGATTAGGCCAGCATCCAGAAAAATCTACACGACAGATGACCAAACCAGTGGCTATGGGGCAGTATCACCAAAGACTTCAAATTATATATATATATATATATATATATATATATATATATATATATATATATATATATATATATATATATATATATATATATATATATATATATATATATATATATATGCATGCATGCTTAAAATATCACAGTAGATGCACGTGACTTCAGTGTATAAGCGAATCCCACAGGAAGTATATATATATATATATATAAATTTCTGACTCACGTCAGGATCAGACCCAGGTCTCTCAGGTGGAAAGCAAGGGCGTTACCCACTGGGCCATACAAGTCTAAAAGAAGTTGGAACCTGAGGCAACTGCCCAAGGAATTACCTGGGCAAGCTAACTGCTTGCATACCAGCGAGTTTTCCCCAACTTCCCGACTCAGCAATGACCCAATAGACAACATTTCATTCGAATTATCGCCTTCTGGTGAATAAGATGAAATCATCAACACACAATCACGTGTGGAACAGAAATAAATTTCTGACTCGTCAGGATCAACCCAGGTCTCTCAGGTGGAAAGCAAAGGGCGTTACCCACTGGGCCATACAAGTCTAAAAGTTGGAACCTTGTATGGCCCAGTGGGTAACGCCGCGCTTTCCACCTGAGACTGGGTTCGATCGACGTGAGTCAGAAATTTCTGTTCCACACGTGATTGTGTGTTGATGATTTCTATCTTATTCACTCAGAAGATAATTCGAATGAAATGTTGTCTATTGGGTCATTGGAGTCGGAAGTTGGGAAAACTCGCTGGTATGCAAGCAGTTAGCTTGCCCAGGTAATTCCTAGTGCAGTTGCTCTCAGGTTCCAACTTTTAGACTTGTATGGCCCAGTGGTAACGCCCCTGCTTTCCACCTGAGAGACCTGGGTTCGATCCCGACGTGAGTCAGAAATTTATTTCTGTTCCACACGTGATTGTGTGTTGATGATTTCTATATATATATATATATATATATATATATATATATATATATATATATATATATATATATATATATATATAGAGAGAAAAGAAAAATTAGGCTAGTAATGATATTGGCTGTTACTGGTTTATCCAACTGGCGTCACAACATCATAGGTCATCGAAGAGGCAAATGCACAAAGAACTAACTAGCGTTAAGTTGTTACACAGGGAAGTCATGCAGAAAGAAAACTGGACCTCATAATAAAAGATAAAAATGGACAGATACTGTCTAGAGTTAACACATTTCTGGACTGAGTAAGTATTTACCAAGATTTAATGAAAATGGAGTAGAAGAGGAGTAAAAGAGAAGAAGAAATGCTTGACGCAAGAACGCAACGGGTTAGAGTAAGTCTGAAAATGCTTGTAGGAATTACTGCTGATGACGTAAGGAGGGGCATCAAATGGTTAAACAATGGAAAGACGCCAAAAGTCAATGGGACTACATGTAAAATGTAGTGCGGTGGTGATAGCCTCATTGAGTGGCGGGCCAAGGTTCGAAATGTATGTCTAGATGCAGGGTGTGTGTGAGAGAGAGAGAGAGAGAGAGAGAGAGAGAGAGAGAGACTTGATAATAACAAAAGAAAGAAAAATTCCCGTAAGGAACTACTTTGAAGCCGTCAGAAAAAAAAAATTTCTTTTCATTAAATCTGCAGAAAAAATTTTCACGTTAATAAATTGCTCACCCACACAGATCAAAGCCTTACAAGAAAATCCAGCAGAGCCGTACATTAAACCCTCGTTCTTATCTGTGAGACCAAACTCTGCCTAATCAAATAAGTTATTAAAATTAATCTTTGAGCCACCATGAACTGTACGAGTCGGCATTAATGGTCTTAACTCTCTCTCTCTCTCTCTCTCTCTCTCTCTCTCTCTCTCTCTCTCTCTCTGTTCAGCGTGCCAATATCTTTAACATCTGTCATGTGTTGAAAACCAAGAGGACTATCTAATATTATCCTGTAAACGCTGTCGACATGATAAGAGCCAGGGATTTATATTATAAAACCGGGAGCCGGAAAGATATATATATATAAAAAAACAGTACAACAATAACAGTAATAAAGTCATTCTGGGAATTAGTTGGCATAAGCCACAGAACAAACCACTTGGGGATTTCCCCATGGGACGGACGGGTCGGAGAGATCACCCAGAAGCGGAAGGAGAGAGATGAATTCGCATACACCAACAAACACGGGAAGAGTTCTACTTCCTATTCAAAATGGGGACGAGCGTCAAAACTGAACCAGAATTCGGGCCAGAAAGGTTTCCTTATCACTGTTCAACTCACACTGACGCGGTAATAAAGAGAGATACTTAGAAAGGCAAATCATACTTGCATACTCAAGAACACTTCCACAATTTGGAAAAAGAAAACTTATGTACAGAAAATTTTTGCAACATATACCTTTTTTCTCTCCATTACAGGGATGGCGCATATAAAATACAGCTTCCCAGTTTCTCGGCGCGCATTGAGGATGAGGTAGATAGCCTTACGCCTATTTCTAAATTCTTTACACACTAAAAACATGAACTAAAAAACATGAACTGAGCGCTGCACCACTCAGACAAGGCCCCCAAAGGAGCGACGAGACGTGTTTTGCACAACACAGTGCCTCTGGCAGTGATAATTGCTATTTGAACCTTGACCTCTGTGCATGACCTTGGCTTCATTAGTAACGCATACATCCCAAATATGAAGTGTCTCCGATGTAATTCAAAGTTATGCTCACGGTTAAATTTCCATTTGATTTTGCCCTGCAAATATGACTTCGTCCTCATTCTACGTCAATTTCAAAAATTTAGGCTAAGATTAAATTTCTATCTGACCTTCGGCTTCTCATATGACCTTGGTCTTACCCCTTACTCTATACATCGTTTTCATTAACAAAGCAGCCGTATTAAATATGAAGTCTTGATCTCGCATAGTTCAAAAGTTATAGTCAAAGGCTCAGTTTATATTTGTCTCACTATTATCCATGGATGATAGATATGAAAGCTTAAATCTTTAGTTTTAAAAATAATAAAGTTATATTAATACAGAAAACGTACGTCTTAGCAAACAGACAGAGGAACAAAAGTCAATTACTAGGAGTCCCCAGACAATATACTGGGAGCATAGAAGTTATCTAATGATCAATAATCACACAAGAATAAAATACTGAATAACCTACATCCATTGGTCTATTTATGTTTTTGCATCTTATACATTACAAACTACAAATCAAATAGCTATCACAACATCGCAGACTCTGCTATGACATATAAATTCAATCGTTTATGCCATACATTATTTACGCTACACCGTAAAAAAAAAATACAAAGGAAATAATGTAAACGAAAGAAACAAAACGCGATTAAGATGAGAGAAAGATAAATGAATTCTGCGCCCACGCCAATAAATGAAAAAATTAACTCAAACTAATTTGAAATCTGAAAGGCCAAAGGACGTTGTGCCAACTGAAGTGACAGGAGACCCAGCTGAGTATGCCAAATGCATGTTACGTCTTCTTAAATGCGACCAGTGTACAAATACTTAAGAGCTTAATGAACAACACAACGCTATATGACATCTAGACGGGAATCTCAAGACATCGCTGTTCCTTTAATCAATTTGCAGTGGGTCGCACCATGCAGTAATTGCGAAAAATTACTGGATTATGAGAACATTAACGTCTCTCTCTCTCTCTCTCTCTCTCTCTCTCTCTCTCTCTCTCTCTCTCTCTCTCTCTCTCTCTCTCTCTCTCTATAAACAAAAGTTTTTTCTTTTAATCTGTTGTAAAAAAATACGAGTACCAAATACGGGTATGAGTTGGGCAGGAGGATAGTTACCGCTAGCAATTGCAAAATATTTTATCATTCAAGAAAAGGGGTCATTTCACAGATAACCATAACAATGTCATACAAAAAATAATTCCCTTGAATAGTAATTCAGGTGCTTCTAATACAGATGTCAAAAAGAGTGAAAGGTGACGACGGATTTGTAGGGGGGCACTAAACTAAAAAAAATTTACTACAAAGTATAAAATTTCATTAATACAATTGTCTCTCTTTCTAGCTTATTTGACATGCAGTTATGTGAGGTTGTCGCTTTATGGCTTCAGAATAGAATATATAAAATAGAATTTACAGTAAAAAGATTTTATAGATGTACAGGAGGAAAACCTCGCAGGTGCATTGTGGATCAGTTGTTAGGAGAATGTGGAGAGTAAGATGGAAGAAAGAGAGTGTGAACGGAGGTACAGTAAAAGTAATGAAAGGGGTTGCAGCTAGAGGCAGAAGGGAGGCTGCAAGAAACCTTAAGTAATGCCCATAGTGCACCGCATGAGGTGCACTGACGGAACTAACCACCTACGGGGTTTATGGCTTCAGGTACTAAAAAAAAATAGTGCTGAAACACTTAATTTCAAACATGCATAATACGTAATTACATTTCACTACTGTGCAAAATGACACATGACAGAAATTAAGCGTGAGCATGTATGTGAATATAAATGTATATATTAGTAGGCACAGATATCAACGCATAAGTAATTCTTCAATTCTAAAGCAAAATATTAGCTGAATAAATCTAAGAAATAAATCTAAGACTGTAGAAAATCTTCATCTATTTCCTATACCTATCGAGTTTCTCTTGTTTATTACAAGTCACAAGACAAACAAAAAAGTAAACAATAAAAGTGCTTGAAACAAGAGTAACAAAGGAAACGCAAAATGATGTATAAGCGTAAATTCGGAGAATTCTGCCAGTAAAATAAATCACATAGCCTTGGTTTTTTTTTTACCTGTCTATTCCTACTATTTCTGAACCTGTCCCTTAACTTTCAACTCCGGATTTTCTTTATTTTTCTTCCTTCTTAATAAACATTTCCACCATTTTCATCTCCCTCATTCCCCAGCAAGAGAAAGCCGAAGGCCAGAGTCAGGCAAGCAGAAAATGACAAAATGGGTTTGGGATTTTCCACCGCCCGCCCCCTCCTTTTCAGCCCACGATATCTGCGACAATACCCTCCCAGAATCAATTACCTATAACTGTAATGCTAAATAAGAAGCTTTACATCTAGCAGCAGATGCATCAACAACACCATTAGTTAAATCAAATCCCATCACCGCTTGATACACGTCTTCCTCTTTAGTTTACAAACACTCGCCAGGGAAAATAAAACGGCTTAATTGCAATCCAGACATCTAAACAACATCAGTCCATTCCACACTGATGCATCATCTGGATATCGATCCGTTTCAGGATCAGAAAATAACTTCGATGACGTGAGCGAATCTATGTCGGAAGTTAAGCCTAACCGGGGGGAGCCAGATGGAAAAGTCTAATTGACTGGCACACCTGGGCGAACCGAGACGGACTGCCCCGTGTGTCACGAATGTTTGGCTTACGGCGACTCTTTTTCTACACAGTTATTTTTTCCAAAATAAACATCTCGAAATCCACAGGCTAATTTGAGTGAACTGCTATGGTAGAGTAATATATACGGTATTTATTATAGTGATCTATAGGCTTCCTTCACATACAGACACACCTGAATTATGCGGTACATTTCTGAGTAAATATGCACCATATTTCATCATCATTGCAACTGCAATCAGGGCAAGTAATAATAATCATAATAATATTTATTTCAGCTCAAGGCCAAATAGAGATACACAGTCTAAGGCCGTATAGAGACATACAGAGCAGATACAACAAAAACTACACATTACACAAAAATACGAAGTAACTATTGTAAAGTCTCAAAAAAAGTCTTCTTAAAGTCGTCTTATTCTTCTTCTGGCTACAATTTCTCGAACAATGAAATTATACGACCGTAGAGTATACAGACTATCACAGAAAATTACAGGAAAGCAGACCTCTATTGTTTTCTACATTGTCTGTACTTCAATATTGATTATTTCAGTTCCTTTCCCGCTCAACAACTGACTATCGTAGTATTTCACCACAGAATCTAACTTTAGCACCACAAATCCTTTCTTATTTCCGTACTAGGAATGAAAACGGATACCTTTATATATAAAAAAATCTCATGAAACATACAAACAACAATACAGTACTTAAAAAATCAAACTAAAAACTAAGTATTATAGGCAATAAAAATTTTTCATATAAAAAAATGCCTTTCTAGAAATGGAAAATAAAGATCACACTATTCTTAAATATGAAAGGGCCATCGAAAAGAATACTAAAATGAATATATATGAAACTCCTTTTAAATAAAATAAAGAACCCATATAAATTGATAAGGAAAATCCCCTGCCAACATGTTGTCACTGATCTACAACCTGAAGACCACAACTCCCTAGAAAATAAAGCATGATCCGCACGGTTTTAATCTCTTATTATCACTGATAACAAGGCGCCGAGGGCCACTTATATAGCAGATAAAAGCATAGCCAGTCTCCAAGTTTGTGCTTTAGTCCCAAATTAAAATACACTTCTTGATATAAAAGCATACTATTGCGTTTGTAAACACTATTAATTCGTTACATCTTACCGACATATAACTCAGGTATCCATATGGATCATCTTGAAGATAAACAGGGTGTGGATGCCCATAAGGGTATTGCCCATAATCAAGTGGGATATACAGATCTTGCCAGTCCTCCATATTTCCTACTACTGAAATATACACCAATATATAAAAGGGTATCACTAAGCGAGCTGAGCCATCACATGGCCACGGCATCGGTCATGCAGTCTGCCATGACGTCTGAAGAAGCGCAAGATTACTGTGCTTCAAGGTGAAATCCAAGAGCACATACTTGGTCATCAGTTGATTCGAACTTTACGCTCACCAGTCGGCCCTTATCCAAGGGACTCCTTGTCCCCGACAAACTGCACTGTATAAAAATGCCATTAAGCCACGAAGGTAACTTTTAAACCAACCCGGACGACAGTTTGCAGAAGAAGACTGCGCGGAGACGAGGCGTGAACACCTTCACCACCGCAAGACTCGGCGTTACTGGTCACGAACACAACCACGAGGGAGTGCGAGATAAAGGAGCGATAAGATTACCGAAGTAGACAACCATCATCTATTCTTATCGTGAATAAGTTTTAAACTGCCCTCATGACAGCTCGTATCTCCATTTTCTCATTTAATGGCTTCCTATCTACTGACAGCCACGCGATTACGGTATGGCTCGTGTAAATGGGCGCTGAGATAATAAACAGCGTTGATCAGCAATTCGAAGAACATTTACGAGTGTTCAAAAAGGGACGATAATGACGAAATGCTATAGATAAGAATAAGAGATTATGTTACGTACCGACATCTTAGTACAAAAACCATAAATGAAATTAGAAAAGGCCACTAGCAACAAAATTTACGGACCGATTCGTTTCATTTACAAAGGAAATATATGATTTCCAAAATAGTAATATATAAAACTTAAGTAAATTCAATTTCAAGAAATAGAACCACAAAAAATCAGTTTGCCCCACTAATATTAATAACAATAAGGAACAAACTAATAATAATGATAATCTTCATCATCATCATCATCATCATCATAATGGGAGGCAACCATCACTCTTAACAGAAGCCGGATTATAATAACCTACAAATCAGCGGCTTCCCAGCTAAAGGCAGTGTAAACTCAAATGAATAAACCCCTTTAATCCCATGTATAAAACACTCTCGGAAACGTAAGTGCATCCGACAACAAAAAGCTTTTAAGCAATGGGAGTGGGGCTCAGCCGCTTCTCGCATGACACGAGGCTGAAGCACTTAGCGTCAAGACTTACAATTGTCAAACTATAAAAAGCCCCAGCGCCAATGAAATTCCAAAAGGAGATCATAGCTCTAATGAAAAAAAAAAAATGGGGGCGCTTGAGTGACACGAGCTATTCTCGTTAGCAGGATTTAGTGACACAGGGTCGGTTTGTCTTTTACTCCTCGGGGCCCTCTGCCGAGTGAAATGGATCATTACTATGCAGGTCTTGTATTCTGCACATCCTGCTGTGGCACATGGCAGCCTTTTCAATGGGGGGAGGGGGGGGGGGAGAGTGTCTCTGTCATGGAGCTTTGCTTCCTTGATCACTGGTTTCGAGTTTGTGTCGTCAAGAGATTCATCTACTCTCTCTCTCTCTCTCTCTCTCTCTCTCTCTCTCTCAAGCTCTTCGTTGGACGAGTCGGTAGAGTTGTGGCTAGAACTCACAGCCCGAGTTCTGGGTCCCGGCCATTGATGAAGAGTTAGAGGAATTTATTTCTGGTGATGGAAATTCATTCTCGCTATAATGTGGTTCGGATTCCACAATAAACTGTAGGTCCCGTTGCTAAGTCACCAATTGGTTCTTAGCCACGTCAAATAAGTCTAATCCTTCGGGCCAGCCCTAAGAGAGCTGTTAATCAGCTCAGTGGTCTGGTTAAACTAAGGTATACTTCTCTTTCTCTCTCTCTCTCTCTCTCTCTCTCTCTCTCTCTCTCTCTCTCTCTCTCTCTCTCTCTCTCTCTGTGCCACACTGTGAAAAATTTTATTTTGGCCTGAAGTCATGGACAAGTGGAATGCATAAAACGTGCAAGGACATGACACCCTATTATGACAAATTATTAATTTACCAAAACAGTACAGTTACCTACACGAATGATTTCCAACAGTGACAGCTAAAAACATAACGATGCCACAGAATGCGTTGGAAAGTTTTTATTGAAAACCATTTTTACTGGGAAAGAAAGTTTTCCTTGCGTTACAAGCTTAACATTCGTGGAAATATATATTAGTAAAATGATGATAAGACCTTTACAAAATAATGAAACGAATAAAGTTTAATGTTAGCAACATATAACCACCATTTCAAAATGCATTTCTTCTAAAACTACGCGTACATCTCACTTAGTCTACCATTTTTCACACAGCTAATGTGTATATTTTTACTAAATAATGTAAATTTGGAATAATACCATATATTACACATCAATTACACAGCAAAGTTTACAAACTGTAACTTACCTAGATTAAAATCTGACATAAAATACCAATGTAAATAAAAAAAAAATATTAACGCGTAATGCATCTGGCATTCATTAGTAATGCAAAATCACTATTAGCATAATCACTTCAAATGGAACTTTCAAAGGTCTCTACAGGGCGAGTGAAATCCCTCTCCATCAATCTGACCTAAAAAAAAAACTGCAGATCGCAATGACCTTGCATATCACGACACAATATCTATAAAACGAAAGCAACCCTACTACCTCTTTTAGATATCATTTAATAATAAAGACAACACACAGAGAATCTCTCCCTGACTCCCGAACCAGAACGAGAGCCAAATTACTACCTCCATCCTCTATGGAATCTTGTCCACCCAGAAACTCCGGAGAACGAAGAAGCGGTATCATTAGGCCAGAGGGTAGTCGCAGACATTTAACCCCCAGGCACCCCAGCAATTACCAACAGCGGAGATAGCGCATCGCTATAACAACTTTCCAAACGCACCATCGCCCACCTAACCACCACCACCACACAGTTATGATCAGCAACGCGTAGCGCGACTGACCTCACCAGAGCTACCGTTGACCCCGGGACCGGTGGTCTCCTTTTCACTTCAGCAGCACCATCTCCCAGGTGACCACCCCCTTCGCCCTCTCCATGCCTCAGGCTTCCCGTAACAAACTTACTCATTAACTTATATACAACGTACACCCACACATAATGCTTCTAATGAACAAGAGTCCATTGAAAATTTGTACGCTCACTTCACCCTGGAGCATTCAAGGAAGTCTTCTTTGTCTCTCATTCGTGACCTGATCCTTCTTACCGATTCTGACTCTGGCCCCGCCTCGAAAAGGCTGACCTAAGTCTAATTCAGGGCTATTTTCTGTTTACAGTTACTCTTCACCGACTGAAACTTCCACCTACTAGCAGCCTGTAAACATATTTATATATTATATATTTATATATATATATATATATATATATATATATATATATATATATATATATATATATATATATACATATATATATATATATATATATATATATATATATATATATATATATATATATAATATATATATATATATATAATAGTTTGTACTTATTATGCACATTTTCAATCGTCGCAATTCATGAGTAGTTTCACACACACACACACACACACACACACACACATATATATATATATATATATATATATATATATATATATATATATATATATATATATATATATATATATATACACATGTGTGTGTTTGTATGTATTTTGTGTGTGTGTGAATTACTCATGAACTGCCACTACTGAAAATGTGTATAATAGGGGCAAACCAAATATTAAGATGATACAAAAACTTCTTTATACATAACTGTTTTTAATGCTGACAACAACAACAATAATTATAACACAGTCCAAGAGAGATGCCTACCATGACCAGAGAAATAAACCCTACACCGATGATTTCCCCAGACATCAAAGCGGCTTTCAATTTGGGCATAACCCAACGTCAGGTAAGACTTGCGTCACAGAGACTGAAAATAGAGCCGAAAGGTCGTTACTTTTAACCCTCCTCCAGAAGAGGGTCGCCAAGTGACGAACTGTTCTAGCATTTCCTATGAAGCATCAAGTAGCGCGATACGGAGAGGTGTTCAATATTTAGGCCCCTTACTTCCGCGTCGGGACCAGAGCCGGACGGTTTTTCAACAGGAAGCGAGTAAATTAAAGGTCTTAGAGCATCAACACTACGCATTTAACCGATTAAATGTCTGTGTGCACAGTGCTTGTGAACACTTGTGAACACAGCCTTCACAAAACACCTGACTTAAGTCTGGAGAAACAATGGTGAGGACATCAGATTCAACATACACCTGCTCGGTAGAAAATAAAGTTCCAGTACATGAGTAAGAACAAGTATCGAGAGAACCGGACTGAACAAGTTGCAAATAAAAAATAACAATAGAAATTCGTCTGAACAACAATATGACTTAATACTAAGCCAATTCTTCCGTCTAGCCTACATGCACACGCAATGCATAGGCTATTTTGTACTTGATGTTCTGGTAAACGTATTCTCTCTCTCTCTCTCTTCTCTCTCTCTCTCTCTCTCTCTCTCTCTCTCTCTAAGTGAAATTCCTAAATATTCATATAAAATCGTTAAATACAATTATACGTTTCCCGTCTTCGACTGAAAATAACTTAAGAGATCTGGCGTTAGGAATTAAACTTCAGTAGCTAAAAACATTCCAGAAACAAAGGGATCAAAATATACCAACTACCAAAGTTCGTAATATGTCCACGACATCAACCATCAAAACATGAGAGAGAGAGAGAGAGAGAGAGAGAGAGAGAGAGAGAGAGAGAGAGAGTAAAATTAAGTACAGAATACACAGTAGTGTAAAAATATAGAAGGACACCCGAATTACGAGTACTAAGAGTACCAGAAAAGAAGAAACACAATTCAAAGAACTTCTCGACACGGTTGATGCCAAACTTCGAATTTAGACAA
>NC_089752.1:18605500-18610500 GCF_040412425.1 Macrobrachium rosenbergii | reverse complement strand
AATTATTATTATCATTACTTTATGGATTTACCTTTAAAACCATATTCTAGTTCTATTAGATGAATGCTACAATGCTACAGAAATAAGGTCAACTGATGTTTGAAAAAATAGTTAATACCTTTGATTGTCAAGATATTCAACAGAGAAATGACAGCTTTGAAGCGCACGTAATAAATTCGAGCTCTTTTACCTTCAAACTCTAGTACGGAGGACGAGATAAACACACTTCCTAAGAAATACTTAAGGAGCGCATTTCGTTTACAGCCTCTGAGTCCAGGGCACTGAGAAAAATCACCCACAATACATGATGGATAAATTTAGGAAAGATGATGATAATTATTTTTTTACTGAGAGACAGAAAGGGAGAGATGAGAGAGAATCTAGCATTTTAAACTATTGTTAAGCAACGTCGGTCACTGACCATAAGAGTGCTAGCTAAAAAGAGACAATTAGTGGTAATGACAATTACTGTCGGCGACAATTGCATCTAGATTTTTTTGTCACTGTTCAATGCACTGCGACGCTGTAGGAGTAGCCAAGATGCAAATGCTAAACGCGCCAAAAGATTTGATGATATCAACTTCAAGTAGTTTGAAAAAAAAAAAACCAAGTCGTAACAGAGTGCAACAGGTTGGTTTCTATATTGTCCAAACAAAATCAAAATCTCAAGAATATAAAATCAGATATTTGTATTCTCTTATCCTCACATAGATAACGAAACTGTGGCTATTATTTTGAATGGAATACTACTTTTGTTTTCCATCCCGAAAAGGAAACACAAAAGTGGGAGAAACAAAAGTTACACTCCCTGCTAAAGCTAAACTAGATTTAACCTGTACCAACAAAACAGAATTCTTTCCTCTCTCTCCTCTCTCTCTCTCTCTCTCTCTCTCTCTCCTCTCTCTCTCTCTCTCTCTCTCTCTCTCTCTTTGGCTGCTCACTCACAGAAAAAACTAAATTCCTGCAAAAAAAAAAAATCAGTGGTGATATGAATGTTTCTTTCAGTAAACAGCAAATAAGCTGGAATACATTTATACTGATACGAAGCACAGTGGCATTTTCTAAGTAGTTCCACAACTCCTGCATAAGAACGAGCAAAAATAAAACTCTTCCCTATTACAACGTTGGAAAAATCAGCTCACGTACACCACACGCGCACACACATATATATTATACATATATATATACATATATATAATTATAAATTACATATATACATATATTACACATATAAATATATATAATATATTAGCGAGAGAGAGAAAAAAAGGAACAAGTCCCATCATCATAAAGTTGCAAATTAAAACTAACCGTAAGAGCCTCCGTCTGCCCAAGGGCTAAAGGATTCCGCCCAGCGAAACGAGCATGAAAGACATGTTCTAAAAATACGTCACGTTAGCTACAGCCTCTGAATCAGACGACCCCAACAAACAACGACGACAGCAAAGAATTATTTATGAGGCAACAGGCGGGGGAGGGGGGGGGAGGAGGAGGAGGACGCCCTGGCCAATATTCTGGCTCTGCCAAAATGATCCCACAGCCATTCATTTCCCTCCGGGGGAATATAAGCAATTCATAAAGAAAAAAACATATTGAAGAACTTTTAATTAAGGAACTTTTAAAGATGAAAAGGAAATGCATAGCAAACGCAAGGCACTAAAAGTTCAAAACTAGCGACAACATTAGCAATATTCAAAGAATTTCCTGCACAGAAAAGAAAAAACACAAACGGTTACGTTCAAGGAAAGTTAAAAAAAAAAAAAGAATGAAAAAACGAAACGAGGCGAGAGCGACAGTAGTAGTATATTGCAGAAGACAAGACTTCAAGTGAAGCCATCTACAGCGAAATCAACGTCAGCATACATCAAGCAATCTGAACAGCTGTTTTCAGAGGTAGAGCAATGGTGATAATAACCACACCGTTCCCCATCTTCTCCTGCAGTCTGTCTTCGCAAATATCCGGGGATGGGAAAATCGGAGAAAAGGAAAAATAAAGCTGGAGCTTGAATTCTTAGAACACAGACTCATGGTCTATAAATGCTCCCGGGGCGCTGAGACGAACCGCCTTGACAAAGGCCAGCGTCTGAATGAAACTCTGTCTCGCACTCTCCAACAGTAAGCAAAATACTACAGGTGACTCACGGCTTAAAAACGAGAGAAAAAACTGAATTAAACAGACGACGAGAAAGCTAAAATATAAAAATACCGACTGAAAAACTGGCGAAGCAATTACAAAATGTGAACGGGTATTTCAGGAAAAAGTTTAGTTTGTTCACAATTCTAATTGTAATATTTTAAAACAGTAATATTGCTGGGGAGACGTTCAGAATCACAATGACCGAGATAGTTAACGACAGCCGGCTGAGAGAGAGAGAGAGAGAGAGAGAGAGAGAGAGAGAGAGAGAGAGAGAGAGAGAGAGAGAGAGAGTTTCTCGCCTTGTAGTTGTTGTAACACAACAACACTGCTAATCCAAACACTCACTGTGAAATATATAAAGAATTACGCAGGAAAAAAGCTCACAAGGACTAGAATTATTAGATGGAAAATACATTAAAAAAAAAAAAATACTTCTGTAACGCAGACTGATACGAGCGCTTAGTGAAACTAGAAAATACGAGACCAATATGCAGCCTTGCACAGGATCAGAACTTTAAAAATTGGGCCCCTATGAAGTCAATTACTATCACAAGTTAAATACGAGATAATCTGCCAGCCTTTCACTGGTAGGAAGTATATAACTGACAAATGTAGGTCACTAAGACCACTGGTAAACGAAGGCCCTTTACGAGGGCTTTTCAGAAAGCTAAATTTGGGACCAACACGACTCTTTTCGTCATAAATGTATAGACTCTTTATAAGAAATAAGCGACCAATAAGGAACTTACATAATGAAATCAAATTATGATCGATGAGGTTCCCTTCATAAATGTGACTACTAGTAATTACGAACAACCTGTTGACGTTGGACCCGTTGTATAAAAAACCAATACGGAACATAAGTAGGTTCCCTGTCTGAAAAAAAAAAACTATTTTAAGGCGTAAAAGGTCGGCCTCAGCATAGCGTTCTATGAAATGACTTTAAAATTCTCAACCTAATGACAGGAAACATCTGCAATGATTAAAGGACGGTTGGCAAGTGGACAGGTGAAACCAGGTACCACTTATATATTGAGGAAAAAAATAGTTACAGAACATTTCGTAATTCTCTCCAGTCATACCTTAAATAAATAATTTACTAAAGCAATACAAGTCGCCTACCGACCTCCTAGTAGCATCTTCTGTTTAAGAATATTAAAAAAAAAAAAAATTCCCGACCGATGCAAAGTGTAGACGACGGCTTCATTACGATTCTTGCGGTGGCAGATTACTCCAAAATTTTCTCCCAAGACGAGTCTGAGAAACCTGTATATACATCAATATGGTCACTAACCTTGGTGTCACCTGAAAGGGCTTCATAAATGGAGAACGGATGCGGGATATAAAGTCTGACCTTTTAGGCTTATGGCTCTGATATTATGGCCAGATTAAAGTTGCGCACGGACAGACAAGGGCGGTCAGTCACTATGTACGTTTATGTATGATGATGACAGAAATACTTTCAACTACCTAAGACGACTTGCAAAGAAAATTTAAGTCTGACAAACAGAAGACAGATGAACAAAGAGGGAAAAAACTATAGTCCTCCCGAGTTCGCCGGTACAGAACTCATTAAATTCAAATTTACAGTGTATAACAACCTCAACAAAATTATCCTAGTATATGAAACACTTAAGTGAAAGTATGTCCTTTGGTGTAGAACAGCATACAGTCTGCTCTACATCATAATCATCAGCTAACGAGATCAAGCATCACCAAGTGCCAAGCAATTCGAGGAAAGGCATCATCCTTGTGGCAGAGATTATAATATTTAACGTTTCACGCTAAATCCCCGCTGGGACTATTTGCCAATTTAGTGTCAGTCTTTATAATTATACAAATACAGAAACCTTAAAATGTATTACGTTCACTATTACGTATCTTCTACAAACATACACAATATATATATATATATGTGTGTGTGTATTTATATATTTATACACATGTATGTATATATATTATATATATATATATATATATATATATATATATATATACATGAGCGCGCGCGCGTAGGAGTGCGTGTGTAGTTTATGACATGTTACTGTAATACGAATACAACATTAATCATCATGAGTCCAGCGCAACCAGAAGCAAGAGTGACAATTTGAATAGCAACATAAACAACAACAATGACACATGGCCAACTAACCAAAGAGAAACAAACATTCATTACATAACTGAATGGCAAACCAAAGTGAATAAGGCACACGGTTACTACGGGGTCATTTCAAAGTCCCCCGCACCCCCACCCCCAACACAAAATTAATGACACTAGCTGAAGAAAAAAGACCTCATCATTTGCATACCTATGGTCTACTTAAAATCTTCCCTTCATTCTCTCAATAGAGTTCCGTCATTATTCATGAAAAACTGAATAAATAAATAGAAGCGGCTGTAAAACTAACATTTTCCATGCTACTGTACCTATAATTTATCTTTTGTCGAGTATTTTCAACTGCTATTTGCTTACATATACGATTTTATCTAAAGTTGTCACCATATGCATTGAAATATACTCTCTACATGAAGGTATATTTAATCAGTGGAAGATGGCAAGGTACATGGCACTTCCGGAAAAATGTTAGCATTGTTTATTGCCATTAACAACTAGTCTATTACAAAATACTTATCCAGAGTCTTTACAGGCACCTTAAATTACAAATAATACTCAGGCATCACCACAACCAACCCTCTTAAACGTAACTGTCTACGTAATGCAAGAACTCAGTTCATTCAAGTCTAACCTGAGCGCGCCCGCAAGCGAGAGAGAGAAAAGTATACTTTAGTTTAACCAGACCACTGAGCCGATTGGCCAGCTTTCTCCCCTAGGGCTGGGCCCGGAAGGGATTAGGACTTATTT
>NC_089752.1:18570500-18603000 GCF_040412425.1 Macrobrachium rosenbergii | reverse complement strand
ATTTGCCCACTACAGACACCAACTACCTTCTATATTCCTCTAGTGTTAGGACATCCCTTTCCGAAATAATCAATTAACATAAACATCAAGAGAACTGGTAAATATCCAGAAAGAAAGATAAAGATTCTCTATTTTATGATTCGTAATAACGACGTATCTTAAAATGCTTGAGCTGATCTTTTTCACCCCAACCTTCATTTTTATAATTTGTGACGATATACTAGTAAATGTACTTCATCGCCTTACACTTTACATCTTGCTATTTAGTTCTACTTCGTCCAAATCAATCACAAGAGTAAACATCAAGTGTCGTACAGTTACAACATAGGGATACTTCTAACAACAGTTAATAACATATGACTGCTAAACACAAATATCTAATGGAAACTGTAGAGAAACCCCACAAAGTGTACTCTGCTATGCTTGCGTCCATCGCCACTCGTCTTAAAGTCTTAAATACGAGAAACGTTCCCAATGACGGATGAAAAGAATTAGCCTAGAAAAGATATATCCACAAATATTCTAACATCCACAAATATCCTAACACAAAATAAGTGATTTCCAGTTCCACATTATACTACTGTTGCTACCTCTATTGACAGACAGCACTTCTAAAACACGGGACAAGACAGAAATAGGAAATACGTGAATAATTACACCCGGAAATGTAACAATACAAACAAGCAAAAAGCAACAAAGTAAATACACATGGAAAATTAAAACCTATGGAAAAAATGGAAAATACAAATTACATTGGCAATCCATCGAATCGTTCGAGATTAGGAAAAAGGATAAATAAACACAGGGATATAACCACAGATCCTTTTATCAAGAACAAAAAAGATGGGGAGATCATCTGTGAAACTTTGTAGCAGCTTGAGTGATACAACTCTACGGTGTTTCCACTCGCTGCTTCAAATGTAATCCATCCCTTATTCCTGCAGTGTCGTTATATTTGTCGTAGAAGCGTAATGCAAAAAACCATTTCTAGTACACGGAATATTCTTCTAGGTAAAATTAAAGTATGATGCAAATATGCAGAAATCTGAATCAATTAAACTAAGTACAGAAAAGTGACCCCTGGTTTACACAGTTTTCAGCCTGTTCAACATAAATGTTTCCAAACTTTGAGAAATATTGCTGATAATACAACTAATAACATTAAAACCTACAACTCATGTGTACACAATAATCTTATCATTTGAGTGAGTGGTGATAATGTGTGATACATGCAACCATAACTCGTCCCGAAGTATCTTGTTATAATCGAAAACCTATATCACATCACGAGTGCTTTGTCATCCACCTAATCGATTTCCCATTAACACAGCGTTGAAACTTACGACCCATAACGATTTCCGTGTCTACGCCAACGCCCAAATTTGCATTAACTTACAAATAAATAAATTTCGCTCTTAAGCACATAACAGACTAAATGCCGAGCCCAAGAGACGTGTACTGAATCAAGATAAAGGTTATATGGTTTATTGGCACTGTATATATAAATATACATATATATATACATTATATATATATATATATATATATATATACAGACATACACATACAACATAAAATTATATCATATATGTGTATATAATCTAAATATCTATATCTATATATGTATTAAATTATATTATATATACATGTACTGTATATATATATATAAATATAAAAATATATTTTTTTTTTCACTTCAATCAAAATGATAAAACAAATAATAAATCTTCAATCACCCAGAATCCTAAAATTGCTTCTCCTTTCATTCTCTTCTGTGAGAGAGAGAGGAGAGAGAGAGAGAGAGAGAGAGTCAACGTCAGTTCACCTGCCCGTACATGAAAAAGCAATAAGAAATCGCTTTAGGCCTCGGAAAATCTTATCTCGATGGATGCCAATCAAGCGTGTTCCGATTCGTGACAGGTTCAAAAGCAAAAGGCGATGGTATCGTTCAGTTTTTTATGCCGCTTCGATATGATTCAGTATTATTGGACGGCGATAAAACTGCTCTTTTCTAAATTGAAATGCCTGTTTATTGGCGTAGCTTTATATTTTGTTGTCGAATACTTGTGCTTTTATTTTCTTTTTCACATTAAAAAAATATCAATTAGTTTATTATGTGATGTGTGTGTTCATATTTTAATATTCTATATTTACAAATTTTCACTTCAAAGTATTTCTCTAATATGTCCTCAGGTTAAAATATTTTCTCATCATTATTTTCCAATAGCAATACTAACATACAAAACTGCTCGAAGATATTAAAGACCAGGTGGTAAAAATATCTAATACTAAGAAAAATAAAAAAATGGTAATAATCCAATTATTTTGCACAAACATTTACTAAAAGAAGTTTTTGGGGCAAGTACCATTTCTGTACACAAAAATTAAACGTAGTGTCATTTCACTGCACGGATAAATCATCCAAAACTCTAATGTACAAAACATACTGAATTTTGAAAAGTCAGTCATCCCAAAAGGACACAACAAAAATTCTCGTAAGTTATACAACAAATTTTCAGTGCACAGACTTACAAAATAAATTATTTTCAGTGCACAGATTTACAAAAAAAAAAAAAAATAAAATTAATACAATTATTCAAAGTTGTTACACTTAACATTCGCTTGCCGACTTATCAGTAAGCTATCAACAAAAAAGCTCGTCAGTGCATATTGCATTATAAGTGAAATTCAGTTTCGAAACATCTCCTCTTTTCCAGTTTTCTGTAAAAGAAAACTACTGAGATGGCTATTAGTCTGTCAGTCCGCACTTTTGCTGTCTGCTCTCAGAACTTAAAAAGTACCGAGGCTAGAGGGCTGCCAATTGGTATGTTGGGCATCCACCCTCCGATCATTAAACATACCAAATTGCAGCCCACTAGCCTCAGTAGTTTTTATTTTATTTAAGGTTTAAGTTAGCCATGATCGTGCGTCTGGCACCG
Organism: Macrobrachium rosenbergii; assembly: GCF_040412425.1. Lineage (NCBI taxonomy): Eukaryota > Metazoa > Arthropoda > Malacostraca > Decapoda > Palaemonidae > Macrobrachium > Macrobrachium rosenbergii. The sequence continues at coordinate 18,600,061 of NC_089752.1, read as the reverse complement.
CTACAGGTGCCAAAAAACAGGCCACCACAGGGCCGTGGCTGAAAGTTTCATGTGCCGCGACTGAGAGGTTCATGGGCCGTGATTGAGAGCTTCTTACAGCGTTATACGCTATACAGAAAACTCCACTGCGCCGAAGAATCTGCGGTACATTACTTGTAGTAAGTCATACTCAAATCCTTAAACTGCTTTTAATTTCACTGCGGTCCTGTCCTGAGGTTTAGACATATTGTACATGCAATACTTCTTTTACCCGTTTCCGTGTGTTCCGAATGATTTAGATTACCTGGAAAGTTCTCCTAAATTTGGGAAAGATGATTCACAGAAAACAGTTTCCTCCCTTCTCATTTCGGTTATACAAGAGACTTCTACTGAATTATCACTAAAAGAGCAAAAATTCCTTGGTAAAAAAACAAGGGGAAAAATCATTCTTGAGTTCCAAACAAACCCTTTTTCGTCGTGTTAATTATTAAGAATATATATATTTGAATAACAACGCACTTAAATCACGAAACTATATTCTTTAAATACACACGTATGATACACATTAAGTCGAATCTGCAATAAGAAAAATCTAACAGCAGATAAATACTATTTATCCTACCTCCTATTCGCGTATTAATAAACAATTACATATCTAGGTACGCATGCAAATAAATATAATTGCCAAAAGAAATAGGGTTCAAGACACACAGTATTTTCGCCCGAAATCTTCACTTGCAACAGATAAATGCAACTGAGTACACGACGCACCGTTAGGGTTTGACGCTAAAAGCAGTCGAGAGAGAGAGAGAGAGAGGGAGGTGGGGGGAGGGAAGTGTGACATCCGCTCAGATCAATTTATCGAGCAGATTGGAAAATCATGACCAGTAGAAGAGAAAATTAACTCCGCCTGTAACTGTAAAGGAGGACCATTAAAATAAAATATAAAATAAAAAAGACGGAGCAGAACGAATGGAAAAGCAAGTCAGTTCTGGTGGTGAGTGAAAAAGGAAAAGAGGAAACCATAAAACAAAGGAAGTCCGATGATTAAAATCTTTCACCCCCAAAACTGTTACTTCTCTTAGAACAGATCAATAACGGTACCCAGAGGGGGACAAAAGAACGAACAAAGAAAGACGTCCAATGTGACAGAAATCTTCGATGGGCATCGAAAACAAAGAATGATCTATAAATAAAGAACGGTGAATGAGATGGCTCCTAGCACCGACAGAAATAACACGATACAAAAACACTCGACAATCTATCTAATTTTGTTTATCTAAGGTCATAATAATTATGATATTAATAAAAGCTTTATGATACCAAACCATAAAGCAATTAATTTACGGGTATAACAATGCCCAGGAAATAAAATAATCGCTTTTATCGCATCTCACCTAACTGTGGAAAATACAGCAATCTATAAAGATTAACATAAATAGGAAGGGTCAGATGCCCCAATTAACCTCTGCTATAAAAAAGTTATAATAGGCCTATATATATATAGATATTATATAAATAATGTGAATATATATATAATATATAGGCTATATATATTACATTTGTGTGTCCGTTTAGTTTCTTTTTCTCAGGAATTAATACCAATATTCACTCTTTGAATTCCAAAAGATATCAATAAACTGCTACAAAACCTATCTTCTGAATCTAAACAGATGCACCTAGAATCAATACACATATGACAAAATCAAGGAGAATAAAAATACCACCCAACAGATTTTTCCCGTTGAAGGTTTTCATAAAAAAAAATATCAAATCTTCAAGTAAACAACGAATAAAAAGCTGGAGAAGAAACGAAACGAACAGTCACTCGAGACTTAGAAAAGGAGGGTGTTATCCGTTATCTGTACGAAGTGAAGAGCTGTGTTTATGGATCGGTGTGTAATCACCTTCATTACCTTATCTGGAGCCTTGTGGGAAATGGCTCGATAAAAGCTTATCTCCTGTTATCGAAGGAGAGATTGCTTTCCAAGACAGGTTATCAAACCGCCGTCCAAAGCACTAGTGCATCCGGGAACTGGTATCATTGTAAGCAGAAAATTATTGCCTTAAACATTAACAGTCACGGAGCTCATATTATTATTTTTATGATGAATAAGGCACGCATCAATCTCACATGAAAAAACTGACCCACTGGTAATATTTTGGCTTTACGCAATGATTATGTACACAGAATGTTCAAATAATTTAAACAAAGCGTACAGTAACTGTTAGTACTAAAATAACTTTTATATTAACATGAAAAACCTAAATAAAAAAAACATGTAACAGCCATCACACACACCTGACGACTGATATTACTCACGAAGAGAGAGAGAGAGAGAGAGAGAGAGAGAGAGGATGTTTATCTTAACGAACACAGTCTCCATATGTCAGTTTCAAATAATATTTTGTGACACAAAATATACTTACAGAGTTGAGAAACTCAATTAAACTGAAGCATAAAATTCCAAGGAAATCTACGAGCTTGATACAATCAACGATGAAGAGACAGAAAAAAGTGATCTTATTTACAAGTTACTGTCCTTCACTCAAATAAACAAACCAGTTTGAAAATTCTACCCGGTGAACTCGATCTTCAACCATTTTTTTTTTGTATAGTCACAAACTTCAGATAACCGGACAGTAATCACCTTATTACCCGTTGATAACTGACGATCTTTTGGGACTGCTATTCCAAACTTAGTAGCCTAGAAAAATTATCTGAAGAATCTAAGTGTAGTAAGATGTAAAGTGAGTATGAAGCCAGTTATAAAAAGAAACAAGTCTTCAGAGTGAACCCACGCGAGACCACAGGAAAAATAAAAGTATGCATGAATGATAATAGAAACACAGAAATACTGATCCTCAATTGCAAGTCTCGAACAATCATTATATACATATAGTTCTTTCAGCGCTCTTAACAGAGCCCACGAGCATTAAACTTAATGATACAATTAATACAGAAACGAGACGTTTCCTTTTCAGTGAACAAACAATTCATATACAAATGAGAGAGAGAGAGAGAGAGAGAGATATGGGGGGGGGACAATCCGTCAAATTGCAAAATCTAAATTTATTAAGTAACCAAATATGGGTAATCTACGGATGCATATTCAGGCATTTTCCTGAATGGGTAATAATTGCATTTGCCTTAACCAAGTTGCTTGATATACGAATACAACGTAACAACATTTTGCAATCAACTTTTCTTGCATACTATTATCCAATGAAAATACCTCTAACTGTCATCAGCATAGACAAAGTAAAACTTAAAGTAAGGTTCTACTATACTTTGCAACACAAATGTATTCACTTAAGTTACTGCCCATATTTCTAAGCCTAAATTTTCCAGTCAATGAAAATTGAAGAAAGTGAAAAAATAAAAGTAAGTATATATTTACTTAAATTAATCTCCTTGTTAAAATATGGATAAGATACAAATTAAACAAATATACAGAATAAAGGTGCTTGCTTATTTCTTCAACCATTCACTTCCATTCCTTCATATATAAACATATACAACTGCGTCAGTATGTATGCATCCGAAAACTATGAAGAAACCAAATATAAATAAAACTGGTATCGCAGTTACTGAGGAAGCTAAGAGCTGGCCATACTGGCCATGACTACAGTAAGAGAAACCACTGCTAATGACCCTGCCCACATAACCAGATCGATAAATCGCAACAGCGTGACAATGGCAAGGCCTGCAATCGCACAAAGAAGGGCCAATCGACAGTTGGAGGCAGAACAATTGCACGATCATCTGAAAAGTCATAACAGGCGAGAGTTAGGCTAGATGCTTATCGCTCGAACAATGACTCATTTGCATTTTCGGACGCGGTCGGTCATCTCCATCAAAACTTCATTTATCACTGTAAACTCTCTCTCTCTCTCTCTCTCTCTCTCTCTCTCTCTCTCTACTGCTATTTGAAAATATCTAGGATAAAAAATTCATCCCTCACCAACCACAGAATTAAAAATCCACACTAAAGTCATTCAAAATAAGACTTGCATTTTTTCATTTTTTTTAATAAAGACACGTAATATAACTACATCATCCGCCAAATATACACTCTACAATAAACTTCACATAAAATGTGTTCTTATTCCTTGTTTCAAATAGGCGTAAAGTTAGAAACCTATCGTAACATTAATTTCATGCAAATTCTGGAAGTACTTAATATGCAAATGAAACTCACAATTAAGCACACTTATACAAACATAACCTACTGGCTACATGTAACCCAACGTTAACCGTCACCCATGTATCAAATTCGCTTAGTACTGATATTTCAAAACGTATTATAAGGTCAATTTCTCAATTCATTTTTAGTGTCATCAAAACATACGCTGTTATTTTCAAATAAAAATGCTGTACCTTTACCACACCATGATCAAGTTTACGCAACACAATTAGTTTAGGTCTTGCGGGTGGCTTGCAAAACTGACAGTTATTCCAGACCGACCTACAGATCAATTGCAACACAAACCACCAACACTCCATCATCTGACTGCAATGGCTCCATTAAAGGGACCAACGGAGAATGAAGAGTAACCTCAGATTAATTCCGGCAACCGTGGACCATAATAACATTTAATTGCACTGCAGTCATAACTGTGTGTGTGTATATATATTATTATATATATATATATATATATACTCGTGTATATATATATATATATATGTGTGTGTGTGTGTGTGTATTTAATATATATATATATATATATATATATAAAATATAAAATATTTAATATACGTAATACATATATATATATATATATATATATATATATATATATGAGTATATATAATATATGTATATACTGTGTATGTGTGTGTGTGTGTGCATCACCGTGAAAATTTCAAAATGAATACACCCAAGTAATAATTTTCTTTCCTCCACCCACGAGAACAACACTAGCGTCAGCGTAATTACGAGCGGCAGTCCCTTGAATTTTCCGTTTATTGTTTATAATGAGCTATAATTGCAACGAGTAGTTGCAGCAGCAGTAGTAAGGACCTATTAGCATTCCTCTCGAGTTGATTTGGGTGTCACCGTCGTCTTCTCAACACCACCAGATGCGTATCTATCTCTCTCTCTCTCTCTCTCTCTCTCTCTCTCATAAAATAATTTGTTTAAACAAACTGGATTCAAAAGCTTAAGACTTAAGAGGAAAAATTTACTCTTCTTCCATGGCAATACACAGACCTGATATGGAATGCATGTCAAGTGGCTGCTCGCCACTTGTAATGCTTCCACCCCGGCACAAAAAATATACAGTACTTCCAACTTAATAATGATAATGATAATCTCCAGCGATGAAGAAAATATGGACAATTTTGTTGCGTAGATATCTATAGAGAGAGCTTCCAAGAGCCTTTTATGTCATTTTCAATGTGTATATATACAGTATATATATATATATATATATATATATATATATATATATATATATATATATATATCAATGATTTGATTTACAGGTTAGCAAAAAATTATAAATTTGAACATAATAATATACATGATTTATACATAACAGAGATACTTGATTTATCACTAGCATGATGCTGTTTCCAAATTACCTACATATTGCCATCAATTCTGTGAGACAGGTATAATAATAATAATACTAATAATAATAATAATAATAATATAGGAGCATCACCACATGAGTCATGACATACGATCGAAAGATTCATCACTTCAACGTGTAGTCACAAGCCTCTTATTACCTGGCTTGTTATCAGCTATAAAGAAATGCAGCCAAAGCGACACTCGATGCACCTGACGTGTCGCATCTAACACCAAACTCTTATCGGGTGTTAGTCATGGCCTTATCAATCTTGGGGTATCTGTCCAAAAATACATAATCTACTCCTAACCTAGTTCTTGCCCCCGATACCCAAACCCTTAGAATTGCTTGTTCTCGAAAGTACTGAGCAAACGATATCTGTATACACATGCACCCGCATACAGGTATAGTTTATTTAGTGCTTTAGTAAAAAATGACTTATGTACAGACTCCAATGAATCAAAAAATGCGTTTAAAGATTGTTGTATACAGGTCCATTCTAAAGCTTCTTGTATACAGGTCCCTTTTAAAAATTGCTGTACACAGGTCCCTTTAAAAAAAATTGCTGTATATAGGTCAATAATGTAATCTTAATGACTTAACAGTGACTTTTCATTATTTCAATTCTACTCCAAGATCAAGAGAATACACTGTTGTACGAACGTTGCTCTACTCCATAATCGCGAGGTACACGCACACAAACTCATGCACAAAATTTCCAGGAATAAATTGTATAAACCCTGTCTTATGCAATACTGAGATGTGCGTCCTGCCCTTCCATGCAATACGGGAACGCAAACGTATAATAGAAATCAAGACAAACCTCGTCTAAACTACAGGCTAGACAATGCTGATTTATAACCCCCGACCACGAGACGACAGTTCGCCATGTACCCAACGGTTACACCCATTATCGTCGTGTAATTCCTTCTTACGACTTATTCATTCTGACACTAAGTACGGTGAGAGGCTATGAATGAGGTGGCATGCAACTATTGTCGCGCTAACAGAGTTTTAATCTACTTACAACTTGGCTTCGAAAAATATAAATTAGTTACGATAATACGTACGTACATAAATGCGTTATGTGTGAACTACCGCACTGTACATTTTATCATATATTGAAGACTATACTCATTGGAAATCAACACGAAATCACATATGCAAAGGAAATAAATTTCTACCTCATATCGGGATCGGACACGTACCTCCTAATTCTAATAATGGTAACGTATTTACCGCAAAAAAAATCGTCATTACCGTTGTTGCTGTTGTTGTTGTTAAGTATTTAATTCATAAAGTCAGGAGGCCTTGACGAAAAGGAATCAACAGGCTTTGTCCATAATCTATAGTTAAGTTAAACACCATAAATATACACAAGAATACTGGACCAATCTTCCTGAGACAAGCCAGAAAAAAATAATTACCCCTCCTCCACCGACAATACCATTTCGTAACACTTCCCCTTCCTCTTCCTTTCCCTAAATCAACCCGCCACCCTCGTTCTCTCTCTCTCTCTCTCTCTCTCTCTCTCTCTCTCTCTCTCTGTTAGTAAGGTCACAGATGACTTGAGACATAGAGCTTCGAAAATCAACGCTTTTCTGAAGTATGAAAATGAATAAATTAAAGAAAACTGATGACATTATCTGATGAAAAGGGTCAAGGAACACGGAATGGGTGGCAAGAACAGGGAGACCAAGAAGAAGCCAAAACTGAGCAACCCGATTTGGTTATCAAACCCACAAATGTTAGCATATTACCATTACGTCCAATTAAAACGTTTCAAAGTATCAATTTTAAAAATGTCATGGCAACCCTGTATTACTGCTAATTCTATTACATTAATTTTTAAAGCCGGACATGATACAATCGTCGTCATTACTAATAATAATACAAAAGTTAGCACAGCGATGGATGCCTTTCCTATGACTATAAAACTATTGCAGCTGACTTGAAATAAAACGAGAGTATATAGATTTTCTCATGTGCAATAAAACCGTTCATCCAGTCATGAAGTACCTCAGAACCACCAAGGCAAACCAGTATACAGTTAAAGGAGAGTCCAAGCAATTCCCAATAAGAAGGAAACTAAAAAAGGCGATTATTTTTACTTGCTACATCAATATCAAATCTACATGTGCAATGCTAAAATCGAGCCAGTTCCAGTAAGGCATGATATCTCCCTCCAACAATACACAGATTAAATTAGTAATAGCTAAAAATACTATGATAATAGTTATTCTAACCAGGCCGACGTAAAAAAAAAAGTTATCCATAATTTACAGGAAATATTCTTTTCGACCACACAACAAAAATCAGCTATCAGATTCACTGTTCTACAGAAGTTGGATTCAGATTCTAACAATTTTGTAGCCTCCACCCGCCTTAAAATTTCTTTCTTTTGCAGAAGAGGTGAAGGTAAAAATAAGCAGCAGCCCAATTATGAAAGCAAAAGACATCATCCGAAACTTTTTCCATGGCGGATTTTTAGAGCCTTTACGGCTGTAAAAATCCGCCATGAGAAAAGTTAATGCTGGAAAATTGTTACCATTCCAACTATGGGGGCAGCGGAAAGCGCCTTAGCTACACTATTCCAAGATCGATCTGCAATGGACAACGAGCCGACAGGTCGAGAATGATAACCTGGAATTCTGTCTCTGCTTCATTTTCCATGTCTTCTGTTACCCTTAATTAAACGCTAATGCTTCCCTATGAATCAGGAGTTATGATTTCTTTCCCCATAGCCCATAAACACTTTTATAGGCCTGTTCCAAAATCACTGCCCTTCTTCTTCGGATAACAATTACAAAACGAAAAACGAAATTAACTGCTAAACGGGCAACCGGCTTGAAAGATAACACGCACTGATGCTAACACTTATCCAAATACAGAAATGTAGAAATTTCTTGAGAGTAAAATTCCTACTCCTTGTTTTAGAAGCAAAAACCGCGGCTGGACCTCAAAGGATGCGTCGATAAACTTACGTAAGGACTTTCAGATAAAGTAATCATGTAAATAACCTAAATCCAGAGTGCAGAATATGTAGGGATACTGTGAATAAAATATACGGGTAAGTGAGAAATGGAAGAAAGGGATGAGCACAGAAGGTTAGTAGGGAAATGGATACGCGTCATAAAGGCGTCCATGTCTAAAGAAGGAAAATGGAGACACTCTGATACGCTGCGTATTGTTATCATTGTTACGAGTCTCGTAACCTTGACATGACGGGGAAAGTCTCCTCTACAGAATCGTCGATGGGAAGGAGACAGCTCGACCATAAAGGCACACGATCCTCATCCTTACAGAACCGAAACGAGTTCTACCGTGTGTGCAAAAACGCGCGTGCAATGTGCGTTCGCTCAGGTCTTACACACACACACACGCACGCACGCACGCACGCACGCACGCACGCGCACGCACTCTCTCTCTCTCTCAAGATTTTCTCTTCTCTCTCTTATATATATATATATATATATATATATACATATATATATATATATATATATATATATACATATATATATATATATATACATATACATATATGTGTATGTGTGAGAGAGAGAGAGAGAGAGAGAGAAGTGTGTGTGTGTGTGTGTGTGTGTGTGTATATATATATATATGTATATATATATATATATATATATATATATATATATATATATATATATATATATATATATATATATATATATATATATATATATATATATATATATATATATATATATATATATATATATATATATATACAAAGCTTTCTGGGGAAAAAAGAAAGTTGCAGTTCGACAATACAACGTCTGAAAATGTGACTACTTGCATAATATTGGTCAATAAAATAGCGCATGCCAAACATCCAAGCACCAAAGAGCAAATCTGAATAACTATGATTACGGCAAAACTACATAATTTTACAAGCATGATATTTTGCAAGACAAGCCCTCTCGTTTGCGCGCACACTAGAGCATTACAAGAAGGACCAAGCAAGAGAAAAGAATAAAAGGAGGGAAAGGGAGGACAGTGGAAGGGGGATAGGGAAGGGGGGGAGGACGTGTGGATGGTGGGGAGTATGCGAAGGGGTAAGACGAAGGCAGTGGGGAAGATATTGTGATGGTAGCCGGAAGTACGCCACACTCATCACGTTCTCCGCTACTCTTACCGACTCCCCCATTCGACGCGCAAACAAAACTTTTTTAAAACTTCGAAAATAATAATAGTTTGGTCTTTAACCAAAATAGCAATGTTGTCCTCGTTGGGTGCCACGATCCTGCCCTCACCGAGGCGTTGACAAACTTATTTTACTCTCTATTTACATCAGAGGGATTAAGAAACTTTCCGTTTCAATTTGCCGGCCCCAACCGAGGAGGGCTTTTAGCCACAACACCCACCCCCGCCCGCCCCCCAAAAGCCATACGAGCCATCCTCCCACCTGCAGAAGTCTCGGATCCGCTAGGATTCGTGCCGCAGGGGTTACTAACGATCCTTTGGGGCTTTCGTCTACCACCAAGTTATACTTACCGTGGGATAAAAGGCTTACGACCACTTTCACGTTGATTTTTTTTTTCTTTTTTGTTTTCAAAAGGAAACGTGATCTCAATGGATCTTCGGCAATTAATATCATATTGCCTCACGACCATCTCTCGTGGTGTTCAAGGTAACCTCGAAGCAGAGAGAACAGAGTAAAGTAAAGATCTGCAACTAACAACAGATGACGATATAACTGAACAAAATTACAGGAAGGAAAGGGAACTTCGTTATACATCAGAAAGGCAAACGTAGCTTGCAATGAAACAAATAACAATCAGGGAGATCTCCCAAACATAAGTCGTAATTATTTGTCAGTCATATAACTTCAAAACCAATAGACTTATTCTACAGAAATACCATACTTGACATCAAATTCTCTTGATAAAGATATTATTTGTAGTTGCTATTACCACCAATAAAAGCTCGATTCACCTTCTCATCTCAGATACAAACCAAATTGTACTTTGATAAAACAAAATATATCAAATTATCATTCATGTAATTCCTTCCCCAAGATTACTGGCTCTGAAATGACATGGCCACTTTCTCAAGCAATGAGGTCATCATTTATAGTGTAGCCTGTATTGCAAACCAACGGACCAGTAATGTAGCCTACTGTACAATAATCTCCATGCTCTGTATTTTTATGTTACTTCAGCGTGCAACATATAAATCAAGCATTCTCACTCGTGACCGGTATAAACAAATTGTGTACTCCATTTATTTATTTTTCCCCTGTAAAAAAATCAGTAGTCTCCGGTTAATGCACTTATATTACCTCTCTTTTTGAAGGTACGGGATGCACTCGATTCTATATAATGCCCAAATAATAAGTGTATAATACATATAAGCCCAGTAGCGAGTGTGCGCCTGAATTGGCAGACAAGTAGGCCTATACAAGAAAAGATAAATACACACCCTCTGGTCAACATGCTGAGAGAGAGAGAGAGAGAGAGAGAGAGAGAGAAAGTAACAATCTCCAAATATAAATGAATGACTGTAGAAGTGGCCAGTTAATTATATATTTACACTGTTATTGAAAATACCATCGAGAACAATACGGAAAGACTAAACATCATACTACCATGCTGAATGACTCAGCAAAGGTAATGCAACAGAACAAACTTGACCTCTAGCACATACTGTGCATAAATCACAGTAATTTGTGCTAATGCTGAGCCATACATACAGTATTAATACTTAATATTATGTTTATTAGTGAGAATGGTTATTCTCATACTCATATTGGGCGCAGTACAGTTTATTTTCTCCCTACGGTAACTAAATAATAAAGGGTAATTTCTAAACGTAGCCATTTAACAAAATTTAACGTAGTCGACTTTCACCTAATACATTTCCTGTAGGTGGTCGCATGTGAGTACAAACTTATTTCCCCAACGTGAAGGCAAACAAAAATGGAAAATCTGTACTGTACAACCTCCGAATACGAACTGTCAAACGTAATCGTTACCGAAGTTGGAATAAAGCCTAGTGTATTATCCAACCGAGGTACTACCGCCATACCCTAAACCTCAGAACCCGTAGGGCTTCGTCTATCCAAACATTGAAGGGATCCATACTTTAATATCCAATAATGCCTAATAAGATAACACCCAGAAGGCTTCCCACAAAGCGAGCTATAAGTTCCTACTTTTGCGTTACATCGTTACATGCTAGATATCACAGCTGTTAGCCTCATTTCTTGTTGGTCTAACTATACTCGTGTTAATTTATTGTATTAGGAATCACAGCATGGGTGGATCAATCGATTACTATCTTGTGCTCCAGTACACAAACACTTAACTGCTGCATGGCAGAAAACTTCATTGCTTTACTTGATTCATCTACTGCATTCCTGACCTGTGATGCCCTTTTTAACTTTCTTTAACCATACACATACAATATATATATATATATATATATATATATATATATATATATCTCTTTTTCTTCTTTTTTTCTTTTAACGTGCTTTTTATTCCCATTTTTGTATGGGGTAAGCACGATGCCTTCTTTAAAGGACTTTTGATTTGGCTTTAGGGTAGACCTGTGGTCTCGATCGGCTGCCCTGCCTGACATCGCTTAGACCCCGGTACGTATGTTTCATGTACCATACCCAGACCCAACGCCCTTTCTCCCAGCAGCGAGAAGTTATTGCGCGGGTGGCGAGAGTTCGAGACGTGTGAGATGTTTGTTATGTTTTTAGAAGGTGTTGTAGTGGCTTTGTTTTGTGTGTGTATTTAGTCTGTAACATACATTTGCTTTTTTACAAACCTATCCGTTGATTACATATATAATCCCGGGATGTCTACACGGGATAGCAAAGTGTCTGCCTCTCTGATCAGCCGGGTTGCAGGATTGAACCCAGCCACAGACCTCTACGAAGTCAGAAGCTGCTGTTGTAACTGACTGAGCCATCGAGGCTCTATATATATATATATATATATGCATATATATATATATATATATATATATATATATATATACAAAGACTGAGTAAAGGACTAGTGTAAGTCGAAAGGCTTGCAGCAGTCCATTGTTTCTCATTCCTTCGTGGATTTTGTCTTTATTTATATATTCATCACGTTCCATATTTTGGTGATTCAGTTATACATACATATATATATATATATATATATATATATACATATATATATATACATACATACATACATACATACATATATGTGTACAAATATATATGTATATACACATATATATATATATAAATTATATGTATGGCTCAGGAAAAAACACAATGAAGAGAGCCTTTTCAACTTATAATGAACACCAGCATGTTAAATTCGAACGCACATAAAATCGCAAGCATGATCGCAACAACTACATTAGTGAACAACTTCCACAATTCTGACATGTCATACCATCACTCCCATAACGCTTCAAAGGCAATGGGCGTGAGAAAGCAGCCACAAGACGGCAGCCTTTTTCTCCTTCTATTTTATAATTAGTGCAATGCCAAGTCACTGGCACAGCTTGATTTAAAGAGTGAACACACATCGCCGTGTTGTGAATGAAACAGAAACACATCTACGTGATGTGAATGAAACGGTGATACAATGTCTGCGTGATGTGAATGAAACGGATACAAATCGTCTTCGTGATGAGACTTGAAGCAGGAACACATCGTCTTCGTGACTGAAACAACTCCCGCGATGCCAGAAGTCCTTCGAAGAGTGTGACGTTCAGCCGATACATTGCGTAAGTTAATCAAAACATTTCCAGGAAGAAAAGACTTCGACAAAATTATTTATCATTTTCATTTTCTCCTGCAGTGTGTTCTTCTACAGGAGACAAAACATTCTGACTCATAAATATGAAATGGATATTAAGGAAAATGTAAAATCCATGACGAATAGTTTTGCCTGAATAATGGAACAGTGGACACTAGCGGCCAGCTTATGTTCCGTTTTTTTTCCAGAAAGTCAGAGGTTTATATTATTAACAATATTTGTAAATATATTATACACTCACAAACTAAAATATATATACATATACATATACATACAGATATATATATACAGATATATATATACATATATATATATATATATATATATATATATATATATATATATATATATATATATATATACATATACATATATATATATATATATATATATATATATATATATATATATACATATACATATATATATATATATATATATATATATATATATATATATATATATATATATATGCAGGTTAGGTATCTAGCACATGAAGACTTAGAAGAAATAGGATGGAAAACAGACATCGTTGCATCTTAGGTTTATTGGCCGCATTCCCGAGACATTAAGTCTCATCATCAGGGCTGTAAAATATACAAAATTTAGTAATTAAAAACAGACTCAGCAGAATAATACAGACAAAAGTTAAAATCACAAAAACGTTAAATAATATATATTAAAACAAAAGTAAAAAAAGTGAAATAAAAGCATAAAAAGCTCAAAGAACGCTGTCACTCAGTTTTTCAACTTTCTAGAGACAGGTACTAGTCATGAGGTTTTATATATATATATATATATATATATATATATATATATATATATATATATATATTTATATATATATCAACAGCACAGTTGATATATAATTCATAGATTTATTGCGACGTTTCGGTGCCAAGCCCACTTTCAGGCTAAAAATAAATACACAGAATTAAAACCGAATCATCTTCACACATATAATATAAATATAAATAAATATATATAAATATATATATATATATATATATATATATATATATATATATATATATATAATTAAACCTCTCCGTTTAGGTCACAAAGCTACGAGATATATCATAAAAGAAGCAACAAAACAAAATAAAGCAAAAATCGCGCTACAAGAACAACAAAGACAGCCCAAACCGCAACAGGTAACTTAACTAATGAGGAAAAATGGACTGAAATCGAGGAACACTTATCGAAATGAGGATCAGCCTGACTAGGAATGAAAAGACGTGTCCCGAAACCATGGATAACCTACCGCCGTCTTCTTATCTAGGTCTGGGGCTTCCTTTTCCTGATGCCTTTTTCACAAGATCTAATCTATTCTGATTTCTATACTTTTCAGTAATTTTGGAAGTGCCAGATTAGTTCTTCAGTATCAGTGAATTAAGCGAATGTTTCTCTCAGCCTGTATATCCCCCTCCTTTTTCACATGACTGCACCATCACAAAACACTAATAACCTTTCTCTATAGACCTTGACTAATACATTCTGTCACCTACAATATCTCGAAGATTTCATCTATTTACTGATTTAAATTCAAAGGCTTTAAAATTAAGGTCGCTTTCCCAGCGTCGACGGCCAAAATCGTTGCAACCCCAGGTTACATTAAACACATCAATCAAGCAATCCTGATGGTCCTGAATTAATAATTAGGGCATCAGACAAGCTTACCCTGCCTATACGAGTATATCCATGGCCTGGCCCGTTACACCAACGTCCCTATTACGTCTCAGTTACGCATCAATGCCAACGCCGTAAATAATCAGCGAACATCATCCAATTGTTTACTGGAGCAACTGTGACAAATATTGGATTCGGTTGACTTGCTTGTGCAGAGACAGGACGACTGGGTTCCACTGAATGTGTGTGCTTATATATGCACGTCTGTGTGTGTGTGTGTGTGTGTGTGATATATATATATATATATATATATATATATATATATATATATATATATATATATATATATATATATATATATATATATATATATATATAGGTGAGTCTCGACTCAGGATACAGTCTCGAAGGCGAAGGAAAGGGCACCATTATTACAATACGTTTATTATGCCGACGTTTCGACAATTTGCTGTAGTCGCATTTTCAAGGCTGCAATGATTAAAACTTCTTACAAAAATCACGTTGAAAAATCGATGTATAAATTATAAAACAAAATAAAAACGGCGGGAATAGGCACAGGACATACCTAAACCGTAGCAGTAACAAGACTAAAACAAAAGAACACATGAAGAGCAAGAAAGGACGAGAGAAGAAAAACATAAACAATTGTTCATTGCTTAACCTTTTGTTTATGTTTTTTTCTCTCGTCCTTTTCTTGCTCTTCCTGTGTTCTTTTGTTTTAGTCTTGTTACTGCTACGGTTTAGGTATGTCCTGTGCCTATTCCTCCGTTTTTATTTTGTTTTTTATAATTTTACTTCGATGTTTTAATGTGATTTTTGTAAGCAGTTTTTTTTAATCATTGCAGCCTTGAAATGCGACTATAGCAATTGTCGTGAAACGTCGGCATATTGTAATAATGGTGCCCTTCCTTCGCCTATTGACTATATAATAATATATATATATATATATATATATATATATATATATATATATATATATATATATATATATATATATATAAAATGTGTGTTTGTAAGATTATAATCACTTTAACACGTGATTCATTTATCACATATCACAACAGGCGAAAAAACGAGAGACGAGGGTGTAGGTCCCAACCGGTTTCGACTTATTTCCAAGCCATTGGCTTGGAAATAAAGTCGAAACCGATGAGGACCTACACCCCGTCTCTTATTTTTTCACCTGTGATGATGCGATATATATATATATATATATATATATATATATATATATATATATATATATATATATATACATACACAAACATACACATACATATACACGCATTGCAAGACACACACACACACATATATATATATATATATATATATATATATATATATATATATATATATATATATATATATATATATATATATATATATATATATTGTCAAGAATAAACCTCCCTCCCCTTCCTGTAACTTTGATTCCATTATTTAATTTTGAAATAATCTGTTATTCCTGCCTATCAATTCGGGGGATTTAGCGGGCGTCGCGCAAACACCAAGACTATTTGAACCAGTCAACAGCCGTTAGCTAGGCCTCCTAACCCCAACATTGCGCGATCCAGTAAACAATACAAACCCCTTTCCCCCCATCACGCGATGGGGAGACATGTAAGGATAGGGGAGGCCAAAGTGGGCCATTTAGCGCTAGGGAACAGGTCAGATTCTAATCTGTAGGCATATAATGATAAGTGTGCTTTTCCTCTGCCCTCTTGCTGGTCCTTTTGACATGCTTGCAGGTACGGCTGGCCCCGCCAGACGCTCGAAGAAGCCCTGCTTTTGAAAAGCAGAGGAAAGACTGCTACGACCTTCATCTGTAGCAGACGTGCTGCATTTTTCTCCAGATCCGCTGGTTGGACTGACTTTAACGGACACCTGGAATGGTTGTAGGAGCCAACAACAGTCATAAAAGATTCGTACGTTTGCAGGTAGTCAAGACCAGCCCTTCTCCCTTTTACTTAAACTCCTTAAAATTCCATTTCTGTAAACTTTTAACCTCTTCCTCCACAAAGCAATCCTCCCTTGTTCAAATTCTGCCTGTATCCCATGCCTTGCCATTTACGTACCTAGAATTCAAGTAAAGATCCCGTGATAACCAGCAATTATCCCTCCACCAGTGCAATTTAAGGGCTATTTAGGTTAAGCCATATCAGTGTTAATTTTATCATTGTGTGAGTGCGATCACGTGTTCATGGTTAAAGCCTACGCTGCTCCGATTCTCAGATTGTGCATACGTGATTTCAGTATAATCATCTTCTAGGCTACATTATGTTTTGTATTTAAGAACGTGTAGTGGGTGATATTTCATAGGGGGATTCCATCTCCTTCAGTATATACCATCATTCCTAACTGAGAACGTCTCTTTCAGGGGACACACGTGGCACGATCGCTATCCCTGCTTCAGTATTTCGTCTGCCACCCAAATCCTGATAATTCCTGGTCGCAGTCAGTAATGAATTCCGTTGTGGCCCGAATGTTCACATGAATTATCCTCCCATCCTGGAGTTCCATCATTTGCATTACCTGAGACTGTTCCGTGTAATCCGGGCAAGACAAACTGTTATTATTATCATTGGCCTGATTGTATTGCATATTGGCCCCATTTTTATCAACTTGCTTGTTGCCAAATCATTGCATCATTGTTCCCTATGTCCTATAACTGAATATGGCCCTTAGTGATTATGTTGTGCTATGTCTCATTGTTTACTTGCAAAGTCTGTAAATAAACCCCTGTAAATTTGTAAGAGCAGTCTACTTCCCATATGGCGACCTTCCTTATTCAATTGTAAATCCAGGAAAATCTAAGGTAAGTTTTCAAATAACTTCTCCTTTTGCTCATAAACTGGACTTTCTTGGTTTCGTGGCAGCATCAATTATAATTTTGTTTCAATTTCTCACCAAGCCAAGGACCAGTTTATGATATATATATATATATATATATATATATATATATATATATATATATATATATATATATATATATATGTATATTGTGTGTGAATATCTGTATGTGTCTGATGCAAAAATAAGGTGTTATCCAATCCCAAACCCATAGTAACTTATCTTCAAGTTTTTGCAAATTACCCAGTACTCTCAATAAGCATATAGGCTATATAACCTTGCTTCTCTCAAAAATTAAGTTGCACCATACAAACTTTAATGACACTAAACTATGTTCACACAATTAAATGATACCCAAATTCCAAATACGGTACTTTTAGCGTACCAATCTACATACTTTCTCAAAAACCGTGCACGTCAGGAGAAACGTTTCTCGAAAACCTGTATGACTGGAAACCTGTGTGACTGGAAACCTGTGACTGGAAACCTGTGTGACTGGAGAAACGTTTCTCGAAAACCTGCGTGACTGGAGAAACGTTTCTCGGAAACCTGTGTGACTGGAGAAACGTTACTCGAAAACCTGTGTGACTGGAGAAACGTTTCTCGAAAACCTGTGTGACTGGAGAAACGTTACTAGAAAACCTGTGTGACTGGAGAAACGTTTCTCGAAAACCTGTGTGACTGGAAACCTGTGTGACTGGAGAAACGTTTCTCGAAAACCTGCGTGACTGGAGAAACGTTACTCGAAAACCTGTGTGACTGGAGAAAAGTTTCTCGAAAACCTGTGTGACTGGAGAAACGTTTCTCGAAAACCTGTGTGACTGGAGAAACGTTTCTCGAAAACCTGTGTGATTGGAGAAACTTTTCTCGAAAACCTGTGTGGCCGGAAACATGTGTGACTGGAGAAACGTTACTCGAAAACCTGTGTGACTGGAGAAACGTAATCTTGCTGTAAATGATATATAACCAAACATGTTTTGCTTAAGTACAGTTTAAAAAATTATAATCTAAAATATTAAACAACAGTACCAAACGATGTACTGTAACTACACCTGATTCAAATGCATCGCTTGTTCCTTAAACTCTATAATAAAATAGCCCAGAGGTACGGTTTGAGCCACAAGAATTAGACTTCGCACCGACTTGAAACGTAATATCAGAGTCCATAATCATGCCTGACGTCTCCCAGATGAAGACGATAAACGTGAGAAATGCGAGAGGAAACGAAACCCGGTGCGGCTTCTGACCGGTGTTATTTGCAAATGGAATCGAGATAAGCGGTGGATGCTACAAGACTCCCCGCAGTCCGCTATCTGTGCGGTTTATCAGTAACTAAGCGCTCCGCTCTTACAGCAGATCTGGAAACCAATTCTGAATTTCTAAGAATTTTTGGATGTTGGGGCACAGGGTCTCTCATGAGTAAACCACCTGGCTGTAATCAGATAAAATATTTGAGAGAGAGAGAGAGAGAAGAGAGAGAGAGAGAGAGAGAGAGAGAGAGAGAGAGAGAGAGAGAGAGAGAATTATACATCATATCTAAACGTGTTATAGCATAAAACATTTGAAATAATTTACGACAAATTAAGGTATAGATTCAGGTCCTGTAAACGGATCCTAATTTGTAGCTTATTCTGAATAATAGAATGCGTGCATACAAGAAATTATGTATATACATAATCCTTACCCTTTTCTTGTTTGCTTTGCATTAATACATTTCCTCTATTACCGACTTAAAATTGTAAAACTGTTCCATAACATTCAACAAAACCTTTGTATAGTTCCTTTCCTTCCACCATACTAATAACAAACCGTTAGAAGCAAATGTTTCCGCCAATCAAACTCCCAAAATCATTTTTCAAGACTCATCATTCTCAAATTGAACAGTACAAATCTCCCAGTAGAAATTCTGTGTGTGTGTGTGTGCGTGTGTGTGTGTCCGTGTGTGTGTGTGTGTGATATAATTAGCTTAACACTGGTGAGTACACCACCCAACCATATGATATACCTGAGAGATATAAAAGAATCCAAATTTACAGAACAACTTCCTGCCCTACAGAGATTAAATAAAATAATTCAACAGGAAATTCCATCGACAAAAGAAAAGTAAGAGCAGAAACAATCGACAAAAGAAAAGAAAGAGCAGAAACAGACTTTGAACTTTTATCATGACACTGAAGACAATGGCACCAATTTACCTCAATATAAACAAAATGTGTTAAAAAGCTGTAAAATACTGGGTATTATCTATACATCACATAACATAAATAACACTAAGTAGGTGGGGGACAATTAACCTCAGCGGCAAGACAACAATGAGAAAATTAGATAAAGAGGCGGATGTACTACGTCACAACTGTCACATCTGTTTCAAACCGGAAAAGGGAAAAGCTTTTACGTGCTACTTGTGTACTTTATATTAAGTAAATACGAAGAATGAAAACTGACAATTTTGTGGAAGCAGGACGTAAAGTCCTCAAACGAAGACAAAAATTCCGATCGAAACTGGTTCACTATCAACGAACTAATTAACATTTCAAGACCCAATTAATTAAATAAAAACAATGATTTATAATAGCCTATTTTCAAGGACACGCCGGAAACAAATGACTTTCTTCTACGATACAAGATAATCAGACTGTCACGATTTCTTTGTCCACCACTTGGTCAATATTGTTTGTTGAAACCTGTGTAAGTGGAAGATGAGAGGGACTGTTTCTGAGACAATCAGAAAAGATCTAATTCCTTACAACAAACCAACTATGTTGTGTGTATGCGCATTTGGTATGCGCATTTGTTTGTTGCTATATCTTCACATTCCAGCTACGAAGGTCTGAATACAAACAGTGGTACCATTCGCTTCATATAAATATTTACACAAGATATGGGGCTGAAATCTCATATCCCTGGCCCAATCCTGCCTTCAAAAATGGTAGGCTTGAAACTTAGTCCCAGGTTGTCTTCGCTGTTGCTCTATTAAAGAATAATTCGTTACAAGAAAAATGTCAAGACATGATACTGAGAATAAGCGTTCACAGTCATTCGTACCTTCATCGAGCAAATATCACTCACCGATGAAAGTTGTATGATTTTGTATAAAGTAAATCTAACATAATTTCTTGGAGTACCAGGAAAAATTCTGTAATCGACAGCTGTATTAGGGCACAGAGAGCTTGACACCTTATTTACGAATTCTGAATAGTTTTTTCTACAATCATGAGTACTTCAAGGCCTGATCCAGGGTATAAACAGAATCGCTAATATTTCATGATATGCTTCCCAATAGTAAATGCAAGTACATATCTAGGCACACAAACACAACTTTTTTCTTCCAGTAAATATATGAAGACAACACATATGAAGATAGTGTTGTTAAAAGATTTTTAGATAACAGCCATTTTCAGCAAGCTATTCCTGTAATCCACAAGAGCCATAAGTACGAGTGTAACATACAAGAGTACAAATGAATAAAACCTTAACGTGGGACGCTTGGGTTTTGATACGCTTAACTACGCGAACACTTGTTCGTTACACAACCTGCTGCGGACATACAATTATGTATAATCGCTTCACTAAACACTCTCTCTCTCTCTCTCTCTCTCTCTCTCTCTCTCTCTCTCTCTCTCTCTCCGAATTATCTAGCTGCATCTGAATTCCTTCTGTTATCTACATGAATCGCAGTCATATCTGGCCTTTACATGACAGCAGATATACTTTATGGCTCAACTTCACATTACAACCCGGCATTAGGGCTATGCTAAAGTGTGTTCAGGAATGACATGAAAGTGTGTTCAGGAATGACATGAAAATTATCTAAAGCAATATTACCTGTAATCTTTTGTCGTCTTCCTCCATTAACTAAAAATCCTCAGCATCTTAACGCAGAGTTGTAAGAAACTGTCGCCATCGTCGTCTCCGAAAGACAGCGAGGAAGAAATAAAATGACAGTAAAACCAAGAGACAAGGAAGTCCGCATTTCCCTAAACGTATGTTTTCACGATTCAAATGGCGCTGTTCATCTCGAGGCAAACCTTCTCATGACCAACTTTGGATTGCTGCATCACCCGTAAACGGATCCTAATTTGTAACTTACTCAGAATAATAGAATGCGTGCATATAAGTAATCCATGTACACAATCCATACCCTCTTTTTTGCTTTGTATTAATACACTTCATGCACTTGAATGTACAATACGCAACACATAAAGAACATGCCCTCATACCCAAAAGCGACCATACATAATCATTTTGGAGAACCGCATACGCAAACGTACTACTGTAATCATAGGTATTCATGTCTCAGACAATTTCAATTTTGTAGTTCTGTATTTGCAGTTCTATAAAGGTAATTCATGATCCTATTAAACAGCCAAAACATCTGACATCTAGTATAGGCCCTTGCCCAAACAGCGATAAGGCTTTAAAGGGTTAAGAGGCCTAAAGTGTACCTATAGACTTGGTTCAAGCAATCAAGACGGTCGTCTGGTTCATTTTCATCTGGTACGTCAAATATCAACTAAAAATTAACTACAATATAAAGAAACCTCACCTGCCTCTGGTTGCCACTAACACTGCTTCTCACATGAAAAACTATACTCTTAAAATAAGGGAAAAGAGAACGAAAGCATCACACCTGTCCCTAAAATTGGGAGGCAACAAGTTACATGTTCATAAAACTTTGGAAAAATGAAGAAAACAACGGACCCGTTAATATAATATGGAAAACAAACATTCTGCTTCTTCAAAACTGAAAAAAAATCAAACCCTCCAGTTCCTCAGGAGAGGAAAAAAAGCATACAACATTCCTTCCCTTGAAAGGGAGAAAAAACGAAGAAATAGCAGTTTCCATTCTCACGCCCCTCGGTCCCAACACCCAGTGGAACGAGCGACACCTCGCTCCCTTCCGCAACCATTAGATACAGAAAGGTCGACCATTAACAACAACGGCCAGGGGGCATTAGTTACGCAGTAGCAGATACAAGAGAAACAGATGCAGTCCGGACCCAGGGATAAAGAAGTAAGGTGGAAGGAGTAGCTGGAGAAATACTCATGCAAAGGGTCGAGGTCATGGTGGCGGTTCATGTGAGAGAGAGAGAGAGAGAGAGAGAGAGAGAGAGAGAGAGAGAGAGAGAGAGAGAGTTAAATATTGATTACTGACAATGAGATATTACCAAGGACAATGAGATATTACCAAGGTTTAGAATGAAACGCAGTTTCTGAGAAAAATTAATTTACTAGATGAATTTGTTGTTGCTGTACTAATGCATCAATACGTAGCAAAACTTCATCGTAATTTTAATATTAACAATTTGGAAGACAATATTTACATCAGAAAATTTTGCTCATGAAACGAAACTGAAGCAAGCAAAAGAAAGTTTAAAAAAATACTACGGTGAGTAAGAAATGCTCCAGATTTTAATAAGATGTTGGCATTATTAACCATTAATTGCGGGAATAACATTCAGACTGCTTATTACATCAACAGGTTTCTTTAGAAACCAAATAAAAAAAAAGATAAGCTATCAAGAACAAACTACTTAAAATAATCACCAGGTAAAGAATCCCCCAGTACAGAGATCAAACGCAGTTGCAACGTAGAACCAGGAAAGCAAAATTGTTCAAAAAACGAAGATTTCTTCAGAATTTTACACTCGTTTCTTACAGCATAATCAAGCACCGGAATAACAACTGTTAAAAACACAGCGTACAAAACATAGGTAAAAAAAACAAGACCTCTTCCGGACTTGCGTAAGAACGTTTTGTTCCCTGGAGTGGAACCAAGATCCTGCCAGCACCAACCGACAGCCAACTGGGTCTGGAATCCTGCGTACTTCGGAAAGACGTTACTCTTGATGTTGCTTTTAGATTAAGCTGACCTCATGCCAGCAAAGGCTCTTATTTACATAAGCACCCCGTAAAGCCCAGACACACAGTGATGTTGTAGTTGGGAAAAATTTCAAGGAATGAAAAAGAAATATATTTAAGAGTGGGCCATGAAATAGTTTTCCAATTTCTCTTCAATTTGTGCGCAATTTATTATTTAAATATTGCAGAATAAACTTAATGCTTATTATACCTTAAATATATTAATGAGTTAGCTCTTGAAGGCTGTTCGAACCCTTAATTACAAGCACTGATGGTAACCTTGAAAAATTTTCAAGTCATTAAATCTTTTTTCCAAATAAATCATTTCATAATTGTTTGCCTTTTCCTCCTAGCGCAATTCGCCACATCCACTAGAGGAACTAAGGTGGAAAAATAAATAACATGCTGTTGCATGTATGTATGTACCACAAACCCAAAGTAGGTCATACTACAGAGCTAGACATTAGTTGAACTATAAAAAGAACCTTATTTCACAACACATTAACCCTCTTGAACTTAAGTCTTTTCGTTACAGATTACAAACCTGCAATTAATGCTTCCTCTTCCACACAACGCTTTCGTCATGTTCTCTTAGGATTTTGTTGCATGGAATTACTAAAATGGCAAGATTTCCGCATCAAAATTACGGCATCATTTCGGAAATGTTATCTCATTAAACAAAAAGATTTCGATAACCTCACTACCCTTTCGCGTTATTAAACAGGCACAGTAATGAGTGTAAAACCATTATTACTTACAAATTACTTAACATGAAGCAGACGCATACGAGTACGAACCTGAAATTAAAAAAAAAGTTGAATTAATACTTCATCTTTTTCTGAATGTATATCGAGCGTAACACGAAACTATGACAAAACAATAACTAAGCATAGCATACTAATCCATATCCTCACTAAAGTAAATAAAGTAAATATAGGAGGATATGATGACAAGGGAGTCTCAACAAGATTCCGGGTAAATTCTGATTTAGTAAACCTGGAAAACTGTTTAGAAAGGTGCTGACGGGTAAATACCGATAAAAGTTTGTTTAGGTGAAAATTGGTGGACCAGGAAAATGTTTCGTCTAACTGGCTAGCCAACAAGGAAAAATATTTAGTAAGGAGCTGATTGGACGGGACTGATGAATGGTAACTGAATTCAAGATAGGTGAAGAGCATTGTTAGACTTCACTGGCTGTCAGTTCTACACAAAGAGGTCAACCCTACAAAATATTTTGTCTCGCTGAAAGTCGGACATTTATCTGAAATTAGATTATGCTTATATTTAATTGCGTCGCATGATTTAGCTAATATATAACAATAATAGTGTACTCTTTTTTTTTTGCCTACGATACAGTAAGAGGTAAAATGTAGCTGCCGCCCCTTTAATACGTTCAACGTCAGTATTGACCAGTTGTCTTTTTGCAACCAACTGATTGCATAGCTTTAATAGTTTACTCCACCTATGGTTATCTTAACATTAACCATAAGAGAGAGAGAGAGAGAGAGAGAGAGAGAGAGAGAGAGAGAGAGAGAGAGAGAGAGAGAGAGATACTGAATTCTAACACAAATACGAGCTGCTTGTAATGCTGAAATCAACATGCAAAACGTTTCCACTGGATTTTTCACCATTTGTTGTAAAACATATCTCACGACATTTAATATTGTAACATCTCAGTTTCTACCACGTATACCGTATTTGAGTTGTTATTAGATACCTGTATGATCATCCTGTATATATATACATATATATATATATATATATATATATATATATATATATATATATATATATATATATATATATATAATACATACATACATAAATACATACATACATACATACATACATACATATATATTGCATAAGAACTTCCAAGAATGCCTCTCAGCATCAAGTCTAGGATTTTTTTAAGAACTGCCTTAATGATATATTCATGAGATTGGCTGTCCTTCGGATAGTTGCTCCGACTTGCACGAGCTCGCTCCCTCTCCCTCTGCATATATGCACACACACATACATGTGTGCGTGTGTGTTTCTGTGTGTACAAATGATATAACTTCTAAGAGTATGTGATGACCATTTGGGATAATGCACTCTCCTAATACTGCACGTCAGAATATGTTAATTCCAAAGGAACGTTTGCTAATTGTTAGACGCTAACAGCTATATACTGCTTAAGCTATTAGATTAAGACCCCTTAATGAAAAACGCTCCCTGAAGGAGTCGAAGCTTTGTTCAGCCGTCCAATGAAATAAGAGTTTTCGCAACATGCTGGACCATACCATTTTCAACAACTAAAAATGCCCACCGGTTCTTCTAGTTGCAGAATTTTGAAATATGCAGAAGTCATCAACTACATAAACTTTTTGTCTCCCACTCACCACCCTCCTCCTTCAGGTTTCCTTTCAAACATGAATCCAAACATCCCTTCATAACCTGAAAGCTGTGGAGGTGTTTAGTTTGTACTAAATCGGAAAGTCACTGAATGAAGCTGCAGAAAGAAGTGAATGGGAAACGAAATCTAAATCTATTCATCCTTGCTTGGAAAGGTAAAACAAGTAATGGAAATTTACAAGAACAAGAGGAAACTTTGACCAAGAAAGAAAGATATATGGGCGAGAATACTAAACTACAGATGACTGATAATGATTTAAAATGTGTAACTATAGCAAAATGTGAAAATCTTTTCAAAGAAAGTGTGAGCTTGCCATATGCCATATGTAAAAACCTGGGGGCATCAGAGAGAAACAGTTGTCTTTACACGAAAAGGAAAATACTCTTCTAGAATATGGCGACCAATTCTCATGTTCTTGAGAAAGAGAAAATGAATTCATGGAAGAGGCAATGAAATTAAGAAATAAACCGTCAAGAGAAGATCAGAACAAGGCTTACATGTCGAGAACAATTCGAGAAGTTTGAACAAGAATAATAAAAAAAAGACAGATGTTAGAGTGTAAACATGAAAGTTCCCAGAAGAAAAATGAAAGGGAAATTAAAGAATTATTTAATGATTAGTTAACAGGCTCAAACCCAACCGACTTGAATTATTCTTAGCTCAGAAGGAAAAAATGAATTTTTTTCCTTCGGTAAAACTGAAAGAAACAGAAAGAAGTCTCCGGGATCCATTTGGATCCATTTAAAATTTAAGTCAAAGAGGGGCTAAAAAATATGGATAAAATACTTTATTTATATGGAAGTATTTAGAAGGGGAAAAAGTTCGTGTTCTTCCAAGAGGGATTATGTATTAAAAAATAAAGAATATTATAAATGAATCACAATAAAGAGACACACAAGAATATCGGATAACAAAATGTTAAGAGAAAAAAACCACAGATACAGTGATGCAGAAATTATTTCCAAGCGAAAGATAAAGCAACCAAAAGTAGAATATGAAGAAAACTTGGACGAGCTGCAGGCAAAGGAAGTCTATCTCAACAATAGGCATATGCATTTAGCAAGAGCTTATGAAATCCGAACTTGCGAAAGATGATCTACCGAGATCTCACAAGACAATAGACGTGCTGAGGAACGAGAGGGCGGGGTTTACGGAGCGTTGAAAGATCACAGCATAAGAAAAATTAAAAGGAACATAAAAACAAATCCAGTTATGAGCTAAGAATAACAGATTCGTTGCAGCAAAACCGAAGTAAAACAGAAGGAAATCAATGACTTCAAAATCTAAAATTGGGACAAGAGCCACTAAAAATAGAAAATGAGGCAAAAAGGAAGACAAGCGAAATGTGAATGTAATAAATCACCTACACTAAATACAGTTAGTTCCTTGCTGGAGAGAAAAAGAAGCAGCAAAAATGAACAGATTTTATTTCAAACTTAAAACTGAACTAGAATAAAAAATTAAAAAACTGAGGACAGGAAATAACAAAAGGCGAAAAAATGTGAGCGAAAGGAAAAGGCGAAAATAGAAAGAAATGAAGAACGAGAAATGAATACCTGGCATGGATAGCCTGCGATATACTGCTGTTTATGTTTTCACGACGTTATAGCGAGATGATTTGGCTGGGATGACAATATTACAGACGATTTCAAGCAAAACATAAGTAGCCTAGTTGACAGCGTCTCGTCTCTTACAATAGAAAATATCCGATTTAAACGAAAACTTCCCAAACTCGGAGAAATTTAACGGGTAAAATCAAGCGAAATGAAATATCTGACTTACAAGCTCTGAGAGCTCCAAAGAGAGAATAGAGAACAGACAGAACGATGAGAAGAAATGAAGGATAGACGCTCGAGATGGTGAAATCTGGAAAACCTTGAGCATAAAACAGAAGCTCGCAAGAATCCAGCGGAAATCTAAAAAGACACTCATTTCGGAGGTACGGAGAAAATGAAAGAAACAAGTAAAAAATGCGCCGAGTTTTCTGTACAATCCCGGTGGTGGCCTGCGTTGGTACCTGTAGCGGGCCATGCGCACGATCATGGCTAACTTCAACCTTAAATAAAAGAAAAACTACTGAGGCAAGAGGGTTGCAATTTGAAGTGTTTGATGATTGGAGGATGATGATAAACATACCAATTTGCAGTCCTTTAGCCTCATAAGATTTTAAGATATGGGGACGAACAGAAAAAGTGCGGACGGACAGACAAATAGCCATCTCAATAGTTTTCTTTTACAGAAAACTAAAAGCGTACCGAGGGAAAATTATCCTTCGCTGTCATGTGCCACACAGAACGAACAAATTAAGCATAGAGAAAATGGTATACATTCGAAAAAAGCCGTATACGAACGGTCCAGGCGCCCGGACGAAAACAAAATCTTCCCCTTCTACAGGAAGCAATGGGTTATAAAGATGACTTTCTAATTACTGAGCTTGGAAGGAAGCAGAAGAAAGAAAGAAAATGTTAAAATCACGGGCATCCCTATAACAGCGTTCGCTGTTCTGTCCACCATTGAAAATGCTTCAGAAGTACGAGGGAAAGAACAGCCTAGAAGGCAGCTGGAAGCGATTTATCCTTTGGTATTCTTCGCCTCTTGACGAAGGTTTTTTTCATTTTAAATCTGTCATATGGACAAACTGCCAGCTTTCTAGATCTAATCTTTCAGATGTATGCCTTCTGGAAATCTCGTGGGAATAATCTACAGGCCAGGTCATCCAGGGGGAAGAGGCTTAGCTTCTTTTGGTATTGTATGTCCACTGCTGATAATTTCTTGTACAAGTTCGGTCATGCGGACAATTGGTCAGCTTTCTACATCCATTCTTTCAGCTGTCGATCTTCTGAGAATCTTGCGAGACTATGCCGAAGACTTCACCTATGTATACGGTACCCAAGGCCAATACAGTATTGGCCTTGACGGTACCTGACAGATCTACAACCCCATCGATATCATACACTATGTTTCAAAGTATAAAACTGAAACCATCTAAGATCAAAAAGCTTTGATCATTAAAAATACATAGCTTATAAATACTGTATCAGTAAGGATATTACCAATCCAGAACTTGTGAACAATAAGAAAAATAAAAAAACAAATCCCAGTAAGACTAATGACCAAATATCACCGAAAAGAATATAAGTAATAAAGTTAGAAAAAAGTTATTTTATACAAGAGCGTAAATTCATATTAATACTGTTTAATTTATTTGATATTTTTTGATGTTGTGAGTCTTTTCTTGCATTACTGTACATTGCATTGTAAAAGTGAGCACGCTACTTTCGAAGTAGGTTTATGCTTATATTTAAAATTTCTAGATTTTTTATTGAAATATCACAATGCATATATACGGTATAGATGTCATCACTTTACAGTATTTCGACAACCGTGCTGTTTTATTACTAAATAACGCAACCGACCTCAGAATTCTTTTAGATAATACTATACAGATTTCATGAAACATTAAAAAA
>NC_089752.1:18555500-18565500 GCF_040412425.1 Macrobrachium rosenbergii | reverse complement strand
GGAATATTACTAAGCTAACTACTAGCCAAAAGACAAAATAAATTAAATACTGGCGCAACTACGTCCAGTTTCCTTAATTTGTGCAACTACATCCAGTTTCCCTTGTGCAACTACATCCAGTTTCCTTTGTGCAACTACATCCAGTTTCCTTTGTGCAACTACATCCAGATTCCTTTGTGCAACTACATCCAGTTTCCTTAATTTGTGCAACTACATCCAGTTTCCTTTGTGCAACTACATCCAGTTTCCCTTGTGCAACTACATCCAGTTTCTTTTGTGCAACTACATCCAGTTTCCTTAATTTGTGCAACTACATCCAGTTTCCTTAATTTGTGCAACTACATCCAGTTTCCTTAATTTGTGCAACTACATCCAGTTTTCTTAATTTGTGCAACTACATCCAGTTTCCTTAATTTGTGCAACTACACCCAGTTTCCTTTGTGCAACTACATTGTTTCCTTTGTGCAACTACATCCAGTTTCCTTTGTGCAACTACATCCAGTTTCCTTTGTGCAACTACATCCAGATTCCTTTGTGCAACTACATCCAGTTTCCTTAATTTGTGCAACTACATCCAGTTTCCTTAATTTGTGCAACTACATCCAGTTTCTTTTGTGCAACTACATCCAGTTTCCTTAATTTTTGCAACTACATCCAGTTTCCTTAATTTGTGCGACTACACTCAGTTTCCTTTGTGCAACTACATCCAGTTTCCTTTGTGCAACTACATCCAGTTTCCTTTGTGCAACTATATCCAGTTTCCTTTGTGCAACTACATCCAGCTCATTTACTCAAAAAAAAAAGGCGAGGAAAGAATCAGCCCAGTGAAGAGTAAATGGAAAGCTCAAACCAGGTGTTTAAAAATACCTTCACAAACAAGAGCGTAAATTGTAAGAGGAAACAGAGTGTGAAGCAGACGATGGAAAAAAAGAGAGAGATATTTGCCGACCGAAAACACTACTTAACATGCAACACAATAACGAGCTGCCGTGTAATCTTTTAAGCAACATTATTGCTAGAAAGATATGAACATTTCATTTGCACCAACAAAAAGGGTTTCACAGCAATACTGAAAACAACAATCTAAGGTAACACGGAGGTAAGGTATAAAATTAGAACGCAACTCGTATCAATTACTTCAAATTTATCTTATTCCAGCATTACACTGATTATTCTGCGTAATAATTAGGTGAAGTAATATATCTGATGAACTATAATAACAGACAACTCAACTCCTCTCTAATAACAACCTAGTGATACAATAAAACCATTCGGAGCAAAAACAAAACTATCAAGATAAAATTGATTGTTTTTCGGAGCAAAAAAATGTTATAAACCACGTGGGTCACTTCCAGGTATTAATTACTTAAGTGACTCAGCAAGAGGAAACGGGGACAGGGAGAGGAGGGAGCAAGGTCGAGAAAGGAGTGAAGGGAGTGGGAGATAAAAGAGGCTGATTCTCTCTCTCTCTCTCTCTCTCTCTCTCTCTCTCTCTCTCTCTCTCTCTCTCTCTCTCTCTCTCTCTCTCTCTCTCAAAACACACACACACACACATATATATATATATATATACATATACATATACAAAATGTATATGTATGTATATATATACATAAATATATACATATATATATATATACATATACATATACATATACAAAATGTATATGTATGTATATATATACATAAATATATACATATATATGCATATGTATAACTGAATCACGAAAATATGGAACGTGATGAATCTATAAATAAGGATAAAATTTCGCACATGGGTACGTCAATATGAAATTAATATTTCATGTTCACTTGTATCTACCGCTCTGACTCTAAATCGATCAATTACAAATCCATACAAATTTACAAATGCAACACCACACCCCACCATCCAGTAATAGAATGATGTCTAGTGACATCAAAGCAGCCTCTACACCTTATCTGTAAAACGACAAAATCTAAAGTCAAACATTTATCTCCCACCAACAGCAAGAGCGCTAATGGAATTAAAAACGTCAGAACGCCCTAAAACTGATTTGCCCGCAGATTTGGCCTGTCCATTGTCAATGCAACTATGCGTATGTGAAAAGACAGTTCGCGTTGTTTCCGTACCAATATCTCGCGTGAAACCAGTCCCCTGACACTTGCTACTAAATGGAGTGCCACTCATGGAGCCAGCGACAAACTGCTCCATTCTGGGTTCAACGGCTGCCCACTAATTCAGCACAAAAATAAATAATAACAGGTAAAAGTCTGAGGAATCGGGAGAATTCTGCTCCAGAAAAACCACCTAAGAGAGAAAATACAATAAAGACCAACAAAGCATTTTCAGTGTCTTATTATCTCTTATCTGGCAGTAGCAAAATACACTGGCTTGCTGACAACAATGACTGACGGCTAACGAAAATGCTCGTCAAAAAATAATTGTACAATGTACATTTAAACCCCGCAAAAAGAGTTTCTCAAAAGCTTCTAGCGTTCAACTACTGGGTGCAGTTTTTCTGGTTGATTATGAGAATGACCAGACTCTTGAAAGCTCCCGGCTTTATTAGCTGGCTTGCACTTTGGTGAAGAAAGAATTGTATGTTGATATAACCGCCGGCGTTGACATCGCGTCGCAACTATGATGATGTGGCTGGAGTCACTGGGAAAAAAAACTATAAGTTTCTTAAAACAGTCATATTAAACGAAAGGTTTCAGCGTTAGTTGGGAAACTACAATCTAAAGCAACCCCCACCCCCCGTGGAATAAGGTCAACAATGTCAAGAATGGAAATCTTTAACATTATACGCCGTGTAATAGGCGACTGGCGGTGGCATATAAAAATGGCTTGTGTGGTTGTGATTATACGACAACACTTCATTATTAAGTTGACACTTAGTTCCTTTGAACATAAGGTAGACTGCCATTTAATTTTTCAAATAATAATAATAATAATAATAATAATAATAATAATAATAATAATAATAATAATTATGGACAGGATAACAGGTGAATCAGAACTCGACTCGCGTTATATTGACGAAAATTTAGTAGTGGGATTTGCAGACCTTGAGAACACTGTGTGTGTGTGTGTGTGTGTGTGTGTGTGTGTGTGTGTGTGTGTGTGTGTGTGTGTGTGTGTGTGTGTGAGTGAAATATAAGATAAAGCATTTACTATCCTAATATATTAAATACGAATGACAACCCCGTAGATAATAATTAATTAGGATCTAGAACAAAAAATAAGCAAATCAGAAGAGTAGGAGAGAAGAATCCAATCAAATACAAAACTCTCGCATCCGTCTCTTGCCCTCTAATGCCCGAGATATTAAAGGTCCATGAGAGAAAACAGAGACCCCAAGGTCATTTATAAACCACAACCTGAACCACCATAAGGGGATCAGTCATGATAAATTCAAAATCAACAGCTTTACGGGAACCAACACATTCATTACTCAGCAGCACCATAAACGGAACAGGAATACCCACCCATACATGCAAATATCTGTATACATGCTGTCCTGTATGCTTCAGTATACTTAGTAAATTCCATTCACATAATAAAAGATCGGCAGCAATAAAAAAACGACTACTGGAAAGCAGCAAATTAAAATTATCGAATTGAAAGACTTCTGTTTATACACAAATCAGGCAGTCTACAGGAGCAATTTTGTGTTCCGTGATAAGCTGACTTTATGATTCGGCCGACTCGTAAATGCTAGATTTATGAGCCTATTAAACACACTAAAAGGAACACTTCGCATACGCACTACATAATCATAATGCCTAAGTAAGCCTATGAACTCCCATGATTGCATCATAAAGCACAACACCACTATCATAAAGTCATAGTCATAACAGCTTTATCAAGCGGAGATAGAAGTGTTTGGTAAAACAATAAAAAGTTCTTTATCACCAATCTTGTTAGAGAGAGGTTAAACCATCAATTGTTGTTTTCTTTTTAATACAATCAAGTGGATCTGAAGTTACTATATGAATTTAATCTACAGACGTTACATACTAAAGCTCTGGCTTATTAGCTATAGAAAACTGCTTAAACAAGGAAAACAAGTTGGGCTTTTTAGTTTCAGTTACATTTAGTTTTACTTACATTGGATATATATATATATATATATATATATATATATATATATATATATATATATATATATATATATATATATATATATATAGCTATATCACTAACAGGACCTCATTCAAACTAGATGGTATCTAATGGAGTATTTATTCAGAATAAATACTCCATTAGATACCACCCAGCCCTGAATGAGGTCCTGTTAGTAATTCTACTAATGCACAGAGCAATTGTGTGTGTGATATAGTTAATATATATATATATATATATATATATATATATATATATATATATATATATATATATGAAAAATGCAACTGATTCATTGTTATACTACAGCAGCAGCAGCAGCAGCAGTAGTAATAGTAGTAGTAGTAGTAGTAGTAGCAAAGCTCGCTAGGGTTAAGAAGAACAAACTTGCACAAGAAAAGCGACCCTGAAAACCACCTGAGCATTCGGCGTTCCCACTATGTCACAGCTTGGAAGAGGGTGACAACCGAAAAACCTCAACCTTTAAAATTTACAGCCACAGGCGAAAGAGAGAGAGAGAGAGAGAGAGAGAGAGAGAGAGAGAGAGAGAGAGAGAGAGAGAGAGAGAGAAGCTGGATTCAAACTGTTCTTTAGGTAAAGGCCGACACGATTAAGCGTGCGTAGAAATCCAAAAGGTCATCTAGAGGAGAAGCCAATAAAGTTGTAGGTATAAATGTCTGTTGCATAAAGAGCAAACCTTTATGGAAAGGGCACTTTGATTGTCCAGATTACACATACAATAAACTAAGAAACAAAAGAAAGGAATTCATAAATGACAACATCATGAATTATCCGGTTAAAAAATTAATCACGAAGAACGTATACAACCGAAAATAAAAGTATCAACGAATCCACTAACGCATAAATGTCAAATAAATGCAATTCTCAGGTGGTCAGAATTCTAAAATAATAATAATGATAATAAGAGAGAATATATACAACCGAAAATGAAAGTATCACCGAATCCACTAACGCATAAATGTCAATGAAACACAATTCTTAGAAGGTCAGAATTCTAAAATAATAATAATGATAATAAAAGAAAAATTTATACAACCGAAAATAAAAGTATAAACGAATCCACTAACACATAAATGTCTAATAAATACAATTCTTAGAAGCTCAGAATTCTAAAATAATAATAATGATAATAAAAGAAAAATATATACAACCGAAAATAAAAGTATCAACGAATCCAATAACACATAAACGTCTAGTAAATAAAATTCTTAGAAGCTCAGAATTCTAAAATAATAATAATGATGATAATAAAAGAAAATATATACAACCCAAAATAAAAGCATCAACGAATCCACTAACACATAATGTCAAATAAATGTAATTCTTAGAAGGTCGGATGTCTAAAATAAGAAATCATAATAAAAGAAAAAGTAAAGGCTGCGGTCATCACGATTGCCTGTGTTCAGCCTCCCCCTTACCTGTACCTTTCGCTAAAAAAAAAAAGTAATATTTCCCATCTAGATGTTACGATTTCATATCAAGAAATTACGTTCCGTATATAATTATAAATCTTTTGCATTAACGGAAGCTTTCCAAGGTTGCCTGCTTTAAAGCTTTAGATATGATTTTAGTTCGTATTTTCTTCCCATTCGTTGCCACAAAGCTTGCACGATCGTCTAATATAGGCTAGGCATCATGCAATGGAACAAACAACTATATGGTATTAATAAGTGTTATAAATTAAAAACGCCTAACAATGAATACTTTGTAATTGAAAATACACCACAAGATATCAGAACACCAAATGTAATAGACACTTTAGTACAGAAGTTGACACAATTGCACATTATAACTGAAAGAAAGCAAAATACAGTCTTAGGAATATCAAAACAAAATTATTCCATGCTAAAATAAATAACATGGCGCCGAACTTCCAGGTATCTAAATATCAAACGAAAATACAGAGTGGCACATTTCCATATATCTGGATACAATTTAATTCACCTGAGGGCATCGGTAGAAAAATCATAACAATAAAAAATCCATTGCAGGCATATCTACCTCCAACCATTCAGTCTAGGAGAAATCTCACAGTATCCTTCAAGTCCAAAACCACAATGACTCTAACATTAAAGCAGAAGGAGAGTAAAGGGAGAAGAGGGGGCGGGTGGGGAAATTCCCACCTCAAAAGACAAATCACGGTTTGATGTGTCATGATGGACCATGAGATACGGGGGAGGGTACACTCGCTCTTTTTATAGTGATTACCATAGAAAGAGGGGCTATAAAGTTTACAGCAGAAAGATAGTCCGCTGCCATATTTGGAAAGTTCACCTGCCCTTTCCACACTCTTACCGCATTTTCCAGATATAATCTGACCTGTCTATCTACAATATGTTCGTGCTACGTATTTCTATATGGATTTTCTATCCATATTGCCTTAACGTGTACCTTTCGCTCTCTATAACGACGGTGTTACCAAGAAAATAACTTTATATGACCAACTTCTTTCAAAATTCCCCTTCTTTTAAAGAAAGTAACCAAGTAGCTCAATTTTATATAATATAATAATATATAATATAGCCTATATATATATACACTGATATACAAATATACATATACATATATGTACATTGTGTGCGGGCGTGTCATGTATATGTGTATGTATATATATATATATATATATATATATATATATATATATATATATATATATATATATATATATATATATATATATATATATATATATATATATATATATATATATATATATATATATATAATATATATATATATATATATATATATATATATATATATATATATATATGTATGTATATATATATATATATGTATATATATATATATATATGTATATATATATATATATATATATATATATATATATATATATATATATATATATATATATATATATATATATATATATATATATATAATATATATATATATATATATATATATATATATATATATATACATACACACTGTGTGTGTGTGTGTGTTTTATACGTTAGTCGGTGTATATCTCCATATGTGTACCCTTCGTTTTCTCCTTCGAATGCAAAAGTTTTTTCTTAAATATACGAAGCCTAATAAAAGAAATACATCACAGGCATCGATTTGAAAAGGCAAAAATGTCCGAACATTCTGTTTCTTCTAATTGTATGATTCTTTCATTCTTGCTCTTTAGAACATAACCTATTTTCCATCCATCCCGGGTCAACGGTCATCTGCTTACCACCAGCGTCGTACTGCCACACCTATATATGCCTTATATATATACTCTTATCACACATCATCTGCCCATATTTTACCAGTGAACAGTGACACAGAAGAAGAAGTGTCCGAAATATATTATTGCAACGTATAAACAGTGCTTTTATGGGCCTTTTATCTTCACATTATACTGTTGGATTACAGTAAAAGACACTCATCTTCGTCTGACAGTATAAACCATGGTCTTGGTATAAACACACAACCCCTCTCTCCAAGACGACTTTATAACTTGCGTTGCTCTGCCTAAAACAGTGATTGGCCGAAACTCTATATATGACTAGAAATTAATCGTAGTCACTGACAGACAGTAACAATAAATCACCCTTTAAAGTCGACAGAACCACGACTGTAACCTTCACCATTCTCCAAAGCTTGTTCAAAGCGTAAACAAAAGCTCGGGTCCTGGTCACCATAAGAATACTCCACTTTCAATGATCCTAACGGTCTTTCTCGAAGAGGACAACAGCGGTCACACTAAGGGAATAAGAATTGCTGGGTCAAAGTCACCGCCGCCATTCCCAAGAAGGTCATCCTCTGGTACAGCAGACGCGGTGTCTACCCTCCTCACACCTGTCGCGACATGGGGGGAAAATGATGGGTCAGGTAGCTAAGGATATCCACATCTGGCAGAGGAAGGATTAATGAAGGATCCCCAACAAGAGGGTGAAACAGGGGGAGAAGTGAACGGGATGTCAGCCGACACCACCCAAGTCCAATTTCAATTAAGTGAGTGGGAGGGGATCCTGGGAATAAAGAAGAATTTGTGGAGTTATGAAGATGATGAAATGAGTAATCATCAAAATAACAATGTACAACTCTTAATTTTCCCCGTTGTATCGTTATGCAACCATTAATAAGCATTTAATCGTAGGATTATAAATACAGATTCCAAGCCAATCTATAATTTCACAATGATGCGATATATAAAGCACCAATCACCGTATGCATCTGCGGGACAAACCTAGGACAATAAAATACCATTTCTTCTAAGTCAAGAAAAGTGGCAGATAACAAAAAAAAAAAAACAGACATAATAGAAAATAAATCATAATTACTGCAGACTACTTTTAGCATAAAACTTCAGCCCCTGGTATCCGAATAGTGAAAATGATATAGGCACTACCTACTTTCGCACTGCAAACTGATATTCAGCACTCTTCTTCATTTGAGAGAGAAAAAAAAGTTTCATGCAAATTAAATCATCTGCTCAGAATTATCTGAACTACATTCCCTTGCACAAAAGCCAATATTCGGTAGGTGAAGATTCACAAGCTTGGTCCAGTACCTTCCTTAGGAAAATGCTGTAATCTGGTAGCACCACGGTCAGAGGGGACACCACCAAGCATACCACTGGGTGAAAGGCGCACAATGGAAAAAAAGACTCAGAGCAACTGCTTACCTACAGCAGGACCGCATCAATAACGCGAAAACGACAAACATCAATCATTCTGAATTTCCTGTTTATTATAAACAATTGCGTATAGGAAATTTACGGATTAATTTTTACTAGATATATCATTTCTAATACACTCGAGTTGTGTTCAGGATGTGACCAGCCAATGGCGCTTAAATTTGCAAAGTCCATTTGCTCAAAGTGCATCATCGATTTCAAACGCAGCTATAAA
Source organism: Macrobrachium rosenbergii (assembly GCF_040412425.1). NCBI lineage: Eukaryota > Metazoa > Arthropoda > Malacostraca > Decapoda > Palaemonidae > Macrobrachium > Macrobrachium rosenbergii. The sequence goes on along the minus strand of NC_089752.1, from coordinate 18,556,503 downwards.
AATGTACAACAATTTACCTCTTAACTGTACGATATCCTAACTTGTGGTTAAGCTTATAACAACACATCTCGGTTCCAATGGGAACATATACAATAAATTTAGTCCTACACGTTAGGTTAAGGTGAGGTTGACCTCTAACCCACACTGCCAAGGTAGAGCTTCATTCACTTCTCAATTGGATCCAATGCTCACGGTGATAAGTCTAAAAAAGAAGGGGGAAAATCTCGAAGTTAAATGGTCAGTGTGGCTATTAGAAACATACTTCCATGTATGTTATCTGAAACACGACTTTCTTGGATGCAATGTACGGCAATTTATTGAGATGCACGAGAAAAGTGGAAATATATTAAAAATATCACTGAACATGGGGCGTACATAACATCCACACAAAAGAAATTTAAAATAATTGAAGATATGGATTCTTTTTCCCACATGGGGCTTGGTTACAGCCGGAATTCCAGGTACCCAAAGTAGCAAATACAGCTGACCACACCTTCTCTCAGGAGTGGATAGAGAGGAAAAGGGGGAAAAAAACTGAAAAAAAAAAATACTGTATGACAAAAACCCCAGTCAGAATCGATCTTTATGACCGAGATGATTAGCACGATACGTAGGGCGCGTGCAAGAAATGCCGTGCTTTTATTTGTTGGTGGTAAAGCGTAAGAAATGGGATAACTTAGATCAATGTCTTTACAACTGCGTGCGTTTCGCAGACATTTTGATAACTTGTATATTAAAATCCTAGGTTTCACATATTGACCTCCTGTCAACCTGGTATTTTGTAGTTTTCCCTCAAATGGTTTTGTAACATTTATCAAAAACGCTCTCTCTCTCTCTCTCTCTCTCTCTCTCTCTCTCTCTCTCTCTCTCTCTCTCTCTCTCTCTCTCTAACATATTGTAAAGGAAGTTAAACATTTCTTTAACATTATCCTCTAACAAAAGCTCCTTCACAGTCACACATACACACGTGTATGTATGTATACATATATATATATATATATAT
>NC_089752.1:18495500-18550500 GCF_040412425.1 Macrobrachium rosenbergii | reverse complement strand
AACTCGTGTCACACAAGCTAATAAGGCCACCATGCGACAATGTGTAATACCATTCTTTGCCTGCCCTTTATTGATAAACTGCTGTGGTATCCATAATATTCGTGAAAATATCCATTAAGCACGAACCACCTTTGCATAAATATTCAAGACTGCCCCACACACACACACACACATATATATATATATATATATATATATATATATATATATATATATATATATATATATATATATATATATATATATATATATATATATATATATATATATATATCGAGCACATACCGATACAGGCTTAACATTAAGTACAGAGCTATAGAATGGTTTCTCCGCCACAAAAAATTATACGAATGTTACCCAAGAGGCACTTTCGTTCCGTCTGAAGAACAACACAGGAATTCCAACCTCCCCTACACGAAAAGAATCTAGGGTCCACACAATACGTAAACAAACATTTAAAAGGGCCAGTTTACAGTTTGCCTCTTGTCTTTACTGCCTCGTAGTTTGCACTGTAACATGATGTGTTTTATAAATAAGGGCTCAAGTTGCTCACCCAAAAGAACGATGTTATTTTCACTCTTGCAAAGCCTCCCCTCTCTCCATAAAAAGGTTAATCGACATCTTACCGGTGCTGATGATATAACTAGAGGCCACAACTATATTTTACAATCGAAAATTGTAAACGTCATAATATTGTGGTAAGGAATGAACTCCAAGGTAGAAAAACAAGATTCTAATTGAAGAAAAACTCAACCCCTCTCTTGATCAGTTTGTAAATCATAAATTCCTCATATGGCGATCTATCAAAGGGCAAAAAACTCAGTCATAAGTTGCACGGGAAGCAATATCAATCAAATTGCAGACTTTGACCTCTTGCAGCGTACGACTAGCTCAACCCACCGATTCTAAATCCTGACTCAAACCCTTTAACACTAAACAGAAACATGATAAACACCACTAAATGACACCCAAGACATCAGACCTGAGGAACGAAACGCGCCTCCGCTACAAAGACCCTTTGAAGACGCCACCATCAACTTACTAGATATAATGTCTGTTCATTCGCATGACGGGGAACAGAAGTGAAAACACCAGACGTGCCGCCCCACACTGCATATCATTATACTTACATCATACTGAGCTGCTCTCCCATAATGTAAAATACTGCATTATGAGATGGAGGAAGAAGCATGGGGCGTAAGAAAAGAGAAAGAAGGAAGGAAGTTACAGGAGAAGAGGAAGAAGAAGGGTTACTCTGTTGCTATATGCTACCAACGATGATGCTATGTTGCAAAGGGAGTTGCATGCTAACGTACACAAGCAAAGAAGTGGAAAAAGGTAGAACAAATATGCACACTGGCTTGCCTTGTCCATCAGGCAAAAAGTTCACAGGGGCAGGTTAGCAGGCCCCTGAGGTAAGACTCAGTAAATGAAGCTTTTGCTGTTTGACTGAAGTTATCAAAATCAGAATCGAAGGTCGAAGGAAGAACGAATGGTAGTTACTCTACGGCTTTAAATACTGCTACTGCTACTGAAAAAATGATCATAATAAATCCAATATACTAAATATCTCAACTGGAAAACGAAAGCATGGTAATATTACATACTAAAAGGCAATAAGCTCTAGGGACTCACAAGAACACTACAAAAATCTTAACAATCAAGCCCAGAGAAGAATAAGCTGTGAAAACAGAAAATAGTTGGATGAAACATTAAACAAGCATGAATAGAACATTTACTAACGGCAACAAAGCCTTAAATTCCCAAACATCACAACGAATTAAGCCGACTGACTCTCTCTCTCTCTCTCTCTCTCTCTCTCTCTCTCTCTCTCTCTCTCTCTCTCTCACTGGCTATCTATCTCCCCCTAAATATAAACACCAGCCCCTCATGATATTCCTGGTCAGACAAGATCATCGGCTAAAGTTTTCTTCAGAGCTGAATTATGTAATGCTCACCCATCACGCGTACCCTCAACATTCTTGGCAAAATAAAGGTCAGGGCAAATCTTGATAGGCGACACCGTAACCAACCTGCAAAGAGAAACAACAAGTTAATATTGTAAAACATACAGTGTCATCAAATAAAAAGATGCACCGAATAAATACACAAAAATATGTAATCTATACGTCCTCAACAATCCACATCTACACTCAAACCACAATGCTGAGAGCAAAACTATTTGCAAAATAAAAATTCATATATTATATGTGTGTTTGTGTGTATAGCCTATACACACATACATAGCATGCATATATATATATATATATATATATATATATATATATATATATATATATATATATATATATATATATATATTATGACGTTCCCTTCACATGGGTGGGTTCAGAAAAGTAAATAATCTCTAACATGACACTCCTTCAACCCCTAAATTAAGAACAAACGACTAGAGCATAAAACTACGCTGTGGCACCCCAACAAGAACAATTTTTTTCTTTTAAGGGCTGATAAATGATAACACTCATCAACACCTCCAGCTGCCAGAACCCCTTTTTTGTATATCTATCTGCTCGTGTATATTTAAATCAAAATTTAACATAATTCTCCCTCACTAAATAAAGCTAGATCTGACGTGTTCCTACCAAGATTAAATAAACAAACGCATCACACACAGGCAAATGTATACAATGCACATTTAGCCCACACGAAATCTAAATAACCATAAACATCAGGAAACGTACAGCTCTGACCAATATGGGCTCTGTAGGAATTTCATAAACAAGACTTAATCAATAATTTATCGATCATATCCTTCTGGGAGTTCTAAGGCAGTCACCAGTACCCTGGGGAAGGCATAAATAATAGCACTCTGGGAGATTGGGGGGGTGGGGGTGGGGGTGGGGGGGGATCCGGGGAGGCCGAACCCTGTGGGGTCCCCACTTCCATGGGATCGGATGCTGGTAAGCACCACAAAGAACATCACATAAAGGAAGGGACTCAGAATCTAATGTTTGTAGGTCACTCACATAAGCTATTATAACTCTCTCTCTCTCTCTCGTAGGTAATCCCTGAAACCCAGCCAGGTAGGTCCATTACACGGGCATTCTGTCTCCAGGTACACCAAAGCATTCTTGAAAGGTTCAACGATGCGAAAAATATCAGCCAAAATATCTCTTTTGAGTTTTTTTTTTATGGGTTATCATTATACATTCCTCACAGGCAATGTCCCATTACTGCAGATCCTGCCGGCACACAGCGTCATTCTGCACCCACCAACTCTTCGCCGAGCTTCTCTCTCATCTTCAAAAAGACGACATTCAGGAGAGAAAGGATGCTGATCTACTGCATCCTGTTTTCTCCTTTTTCTCAGGCGGACCTTCTTCCTGCCCCCCCGAAATTACTATTACCATAGGGATGTCTTCCAATTTCAACACCAGTTCTCTCTCTCTCTCTCTCTCTCTCTCTCTCTCTCTCTCTCTCTCTCTCTCTCTCTCTCTCTCTCTCTCTCTCTCTATCTCAGCAATTTAAGACCGTGGGTGCTACGGCCAATTTCATGTTAAATTATGCTTAGTATGTTACTCAAAATTCGTTAAATCGACCCAGAAGTATATGCATGGAATATATGTCTTATTAAGTAGCTTAAAATACTTGCATTTATTTACATCGAAAATTTGTAAAAAAAAATTATATATATACACATATGTATATATATAATATACAAGATGTAAAATACACACACATTATATATATACATACGTTTATATATACTGTATGTGTATGTACATATGTGTGTACATATCACCACGGTCATCCACTGTTGGTTTCTCACCATTCCATGTGGCAGTTAACAGATTTTAAAAGCCTTATAGGAAACCAGATTGGGCAATGTAAAAGATAGGCCTAATCGGTTACAAAGAAGCTTTTGCTTCAATGAACGTCGCTGGATATTTCTACGTAGGCCTACCACACCTTCACAGATTTCAAAGATAACAAATCTAATGGTCATAGGAAAAGGATAAATTCCTTATGGCTAAATAACAGAAGAAAATTATATAAGTTCATGTTCACAGTGATAACAGAGAGAGAGAGAGAGAGAGAGAGAGAGAGAGAGAGAGAGAGAGAGAAGAGAGAGAGAGCAAGCAACGAAAGTCCCCCGCCTCTCCCAGGCACACCCCCTCCACACACTTGAGCTATGCTAGCGAATCTTTATGACCTCAACAAGCTAAAGTATTTCACATAATAGTAAAGGGTGTCAGTCTGTAAATATTGTCATTTAGCCCGATTAGCAATGTACACTGGAAAGCGTAACTGGAGTATTTTAGTAACATTAACCAGCACGAATGAATAGTATATTTATATCTTAGTTTAACCAGACCACTGAGCTGATTAACAGCTCTCCTAGGGCTGGCCCGAAGGATTAGATTTATTTTACGTGGCTAGAACCAACTGGTTGCCTACAACAGGACTTACAGCTTATTGTGGAATCCGAACCACATTATAGCGAGAAATGAATTTCTATCACCAGAAACAAATTCCTCTTGTTCTTCACTGGCCGGTCGGAGATTCGAACTCGCAACAAAGTGGTAGCTGAGAATTGGAATATATTATATATATATATATATATATATATATATATATATATATATATATATATATATATATATATATATATATATATATGGCTGATCTCTGTAAAAGTCAGTTTCAAAGCTAGGATATTGTAATAGTTGTTCTTTATCTCCAAACGTTCAAAAGACCAAAACAACAAAAATGATGGGTGAAAATACAAGTTGCATTTATCCGAAATCAAAATCTTTACGCTTCACTGTGATAAATACTAGCCAAAAGTCAAATAATAGAACTATTAATAAATTTTTCCCAGTGCAAAACTCCGATAAACTGGCTTTCCAATTATATATGGTTTACTGCTCTGTATTCCAGCTATTGTCCTTGTTTACTGGGGACTCCTAAAGCGTTATTATTTTCATGACATGATGCTGATTTTGGTGCAACTTTAAAGCTGAACAATAACACTTATCTATATATTAAAAAACCAAATTAACAAAAGCAAATAGTCAAAAAGACTACATAAAATCCATCAAAAACTAACATTTCTACACTCCTGTAAAATGGATTCGCAAAGCAAGAAATGCAGTGACAGAGATGTGCAGCTTTTTACAACATGTAAAACTCTAATAAATTCCCCTTCCGGTTATTTATATTGCACAGTAACACAGTTTGACAGTATGGGTAACTACACTAATTATATAGGTATATAATAATACAGACACGCATAGGACGCAGAATGGAAGTAGGTCGTAATTAACATAAATCATGTTTAAAAATAATAAAATATGGACAAAACGATCTGAAATAACTGTTTCGGGTGAAACCTAAATAAAAGCGTGGTCCAAGAGTTATTTACGTTTCCGATTAAAAAAAAAAAAGTTGAATTGTTAGTACCATTAATATAGATTCTTAATTTAAAAAATCCCTCAACTCATTCCGACTGTCTTCTACAGGTTTAACGAAATTACAGTCGCATTTACAATAAGACAATGAGGAACGTCAGCTTGATTCTTTTTCCAATGTCTTAATTGTCCCTTAGGTTGAAACAAGGTTGATATAAGACCTTGGGTTGACATTAAGCATCGCAGACCGTGGTCGATCTGAATTCAATACCTGATATTGACGATATGTTAGGTCATCGGAAATATGATTGAAACGTTCGCGTAAATGAAAAGATATCTTAGTTTTTCAGTTGGTTTTGGTCAAATGGGAAAGAATGATTTAAAGGATGAATAATTCGAGATTAAATGGTGGAAGACTCTCGGGAAAAGACCGGGAAATCATGTAAGTTCAAATAAAAGAACCTTCATATCCAAGAAGCTCAAAAAAGGCGCATAATATGAAGAAGTGATAAACCTGCAGAGTAAAGCTGACTACACCAGCCTCCAATCTTCATTAAGCTGCTGAGAGAGTAAAAGTGACTGACTGATTACGTATTCTAAGAAGCCACATCCTAAACTTTTAGTTTACAGGTAAAAAAAACAAAAACCGATGACGAAATAACATTCAAAGCTAAATTATTGAAAGAAGCAACAAATTCCTACAATATATATATATATATATATATATATATATATATATATATATATATATATATATATATATTAATATATTATGTATATATGTATATATTACATATATATACATATACTGTATATAGCCTATACACATACATGTAATATTACATATATATACATATACTGTATATATACACATACATATATATACAATATATATATATATATATCTATATATATATATATATATATATATATATATATATATATATATATATATATATATATAAATATATATATATATATATATATATATATATATACACTGTACAATATATATGTATATAGATATATATATATATATATATATATATATATATATATATATATATATATATATATAATTTATATATAGATGTCGTTTAGGCTAACGATTTACCAGCAAAACAGGAAAATCAAATGAACACCTGAACCCACCCCACTGCAACGGCCGAGAATAACTCGACGCGAATGCAGTGTCGTAACAAGACACATATGAAGCAATATCCCCGTCGGGCAAGTTGGTTTGAGCCGGAATGGACATCATCATTATCATGATAGACTTCACCTCCTCCTCCACCTCTTCTTTTCCCTTCTCGTCCCATCTCGTTAAGGAATGCCCTACGCTGTTAAAAGTCACCCTCGGTGCCGTACCATTCTCTTTAAAAACAATTAAGGGGCCTTTATGAAGGTTTACGTAAGTCATGGTCAAGCTCCGCTGCTGAAGCCCCGCCAAGGCTTTTATTACCCCTCCATGGAAGGCGATCCCCAGGGATTCCATACGGTCATCCTCTCAATCCTACCTTCATCCCCCGTGATATTTTATTCTGTTAAAGAGGATACTGGCGCCGAGTTCTTCATGTATTCTCTGGAACGCAGCTCGCTCATAGCAACAAACCTACAGGTGAGCACATGCAAGAATTCATACAGACAAACTTATACTTAAGTTTCTTTTAAGATCCAAATCATCATACTATTGCCTTATCATTACTAAATTTTAGTTCCACTGTTATAGCTGACAGCGTATGTGACGGTTATTAGAAATAATGTCATCTTCACGTACGGTAAGATAAAACCAAACTACCGCCACGAGCAGAGTGCCATATATTTCATCTAAACTTGACAACATGGTTAGGTTTCCAAATGGCACTGTTGTTGCTGTGTCTGTAAAAGGGGCCAAGATGACTTAAAAACGGATGACATGGAATAAAGCCTTTCACCTCTCAAGATCCCATGGTACAAGAAGTATAATCAAATTGTTTTACATACTGGAGATCTGTTCTGCTACCTAAAAGTTATAGTTTCCAAGGACTTGAAAAATTACACTATAACATAACACCTGAATCTTATTCACAAACGGTAAAGACAGTAGCCGTCAAAGAATACGTCCCCGAAATATTTAATCACAGTGAATGTAATGAATATTTGAAAGATTCCACTTGCACTAACAAAATTACTAGTATAAAGGGCTTCATTATTATATCAACTACCGGGATCAGTTAGGCCTACTTACCCTACGTAGGGTGTGCGTAGTATTTAACTCGGGACTGCTATGTTTACATCCTCAATACAGCTATAATTATTATTATAATGATATAATTTTTTACATCTTTTCAATACAGGTGACTAATTAGTTAGTTTTACATATCACATGTTACCACACTGCAAATCCCTAAGCCCTCGGCTTAGCATCCCACCATCCCTTACCTTTTATATGGCTTCTAGCTTGAACTACCACTATCATGTTATGAATACCAAAGCACATAGGCCTAATATAGTGAATGATGATGACATTGCAACTGACGTCAGGATCTAAGTTGTATTTTTGAGACCAGCTTTGACTTTTTGCTAAAAAAAATCCCTTTTAAATCTACAAGCTCTCCCTACTATATTGTGCCGTATTCTTTTATAAGGCTTGATGCACGAACTTACACACACTTTGTTTTATTCTTTAAACACAAATGAAATAGGTTTTATAAGAAATATGCACAAACTATATATGCCACATTGTTAATCAACTTCCGTTACCTTTACTTCTCTTATACTTTATTTTTATGCTTTGCTCGTCCTTACAAGTGGCCACCATGGACCTGAATAATATCACAAAAATAAACATCGCAACTTGACATCGCTGCATAATAGTACTCCATATACTTTTCATTTTTCTACATCTGCCAGGCCCCCATATAACCATATTTACGCCGTGGAAGACAGAATCCCAGATTATCCAGTTTTCTTTCCATTTATTCATTCCCATTACCCTAATTCCCAAAATATATTCCTTCTTACGAGGGCTAGAACCCTGGCAGCCAAATGTTCTAATTAATCTACAAGTTACTTAAATGAATAAATATAACTTCTCTGATCGTAAAAGTCCTTCTTTTTCATTACTTCCTAAATTACTTAGGCCTGGAATTAATAGGAACTTCAAGTTATCTGTTCAGCCACATTCTGCTCCAGTTAAAAAATCATTAAAAGTTATATACGGAGAAAAGATAAACAAACGCACAAGGATACTATCTCAAGAGGTGAAATCATCTAAATGACATCTCGAGAACCTTCCTTGTAAAGTTTACGAAAGGCTTACCTTACACACTTGGTCTCACACGAGCTTTCTTTTTACTTCATTTAGGCCTAATCACTATGATACATACCAGCACCAAAATACCTTAACGCCACAAATGGGCCTTCAAAGAAAAGCCCGTCTATAATTTCATTTCACTAAAGCCTCCTAATAATAATAAAAAAAAAAAAAGGTCGGTGCATGTAGCGCTCGCAGGCCTAAGTATGACCCATTTCAAAGGAAAGGCGTGTTTTTAAGAAGTTAAGAAGTTGAGGAAACGTCGTCATAAATCACATACACCGTAAAGGAAGACAATTCCAAACTACTCGTAAGAGGACCGACATGACGACAATATATCAAAATTTTTAATACCCTACAGCAATGACTTTTAAATTATAAAGCACTTTACATTTTATATATATAAATATATATATATATATATATATATATATATATATATATATATATATATATATATATATATATTATATATATTATATATATATATTATATATAATGTATAACCTATATATTTATTGTATATATGTATATATTATTGAGTGTTATTAGTTATTTTTTGTTGGTTTAGGTGCCCTTTTCTGTTCTCAAATGTAAAATTATCCTTGAGTTATATAATGTACCGTTAAGCCTTGGATTTAATTTTAACTTTTTTTTTCATCGGAATCGCAAGTAATATTTTGTTGCTAATTTGTTTATTTTATAATTAAGTGTTATTGATTATTATTTGATGTTATAGGTGCCCTTTTCTGTTCCCAAATGTTGAATTATCCTTGAATTATATAATGTAGCGTTAAGCCTTTTCACAAATTGATAATTAGCCTAGGGTTATGAAAATATGGACTGTGAATTTGAATTACTTTCCTGTCCCTAATTATGTGGCATACGTATACACACACACACACACACACACACACATATATATATATATATATATATATATATATATATATATATATATATATATATATATATATATATATATATATATATATATATATATATATGACGTTTACTTGAATCGTATGCGATTAATAACGTTATGCCACATAATTAGGAGACAGGAAAGTCCTTCAAATTCACTGTCCATCTTATCATAACCTTAATTATCAATACCTGAAAAGGTTTAACGCTACATTATATAACTCATAACTCAAGGATAATTTTCCATTTGGGAACAGATAAGAGTACCTATAAAAACAAATGACCATTAATAACACTTAATAATAAAACAAACAAATTTAGCAACAAAATATTACTTGGGAGTCCGATGTAAAAAAAAAATTAAAATGAAATCCCTGGCTTGTCACAAGTAGTTATAGGTTCACTTTAATTAGGGCTAGGACATATAGAGCTACGCTACCTCTCGACAAGATAGAGAGAGAGAGAGAGAGAGAGAGAGAGAGAGAGAGAGAGAGAGAGAGAGAGCTTTATCTCGAGTTCATCAGCTAACCCAAAAACATATGAGACAACGAGGAATTTTTCAAGCCTGTTATCAATTATAGGCCTAACACGGCATCGCAGGAATGAGGATGGAAGAGAAAAAGGAAGAGAAAAGTTAAAAGATCACAGTCAGCCATTAAGGCAACAAGAATGGGGTCAGGTCACCCAGGTCGACATTTGGGGGAAAGTTATGGGGAGAGCACATGGCGAAAGTAACATGGAAACCTGCAGGGGGAAAATGGACTACTAATGAGCATATACGACGGACCTTATAATCACCTTTTAAACTCTTTCAGATGGCAGCCACCGTTCCCTATTTTTTTTTTTCTATTTGTTTTTGTAAAATAAATACAGGGTACCTAGGAAAAATTATCATACAAAACACACACACACACATATATAATTTATATATATATATATATATATATATATATATATATATATATATATATATATATATATATATATATATATATGTGTGTGTGTGTGTGTGTGTGTGTGTTTGTAAGATCATTTTTCCTAGGTACCCTGTATTTATATATATGTATATATATATATATATATATATATATATATATATATATATATATATATATATATATATATACTGTATATATTACAATTTAATTATTTGGTGAAAAATATTGGCAAGTTTTAAAAAAAAAAGTAAATAAATGCGTTTATTTTAATACAAGATAATTCAAGCTACACCAAAAATTACATTATCATCATCAACGCTGAACTGAAATAGTACCAGATAAAAAATTTAATAACCACTCAAATTGGAATTCTACAACTAAATCAAACGTCATATTAAAAATTTTTCAACGAAACCATCTAATCGTCTATTTATGCGTCACCATCATTTGAGAAGACTGACAAAAAACCTGTTTATACTGATATGCTACTTATGGCCCTACAATGAAACTCCACTTAGTCAGGCCATAATTAAGGAAACAAAGACGTCTCGTGAGTGGCCCATTTGCCGTAGGCTTATTAAACAGATCAAATGCTAAACAGCAAATTCCTTTTAATAGTTATCTGCCTGCTAAAGCAGGAATCAATTAAGATAAGTGTAGTTACATGTAACGTGGTCTAAACCCAGGTGTCAAATCAAGCCTAATACTGGGCAACATAGGCCTACTGACTGCCCATCCATTAATAATGTGTCAAAGATACAAAGCTCATCAGGGGTAAATGGCGCGTGTAGTGAAGGTAGTAGGCCTATGCCCGAAAGAGAGTCGGCCTATTCATGCATTCACCACAGGCGCTACCGCAAAAAAAAAAAAAAAAAAAAAAAGTTAAGGGGAAGTGCTTGTAACACATTTTAGGCACAACGAGATATCGTTACGTATTCAAAAAATAGGAACCTTCTCTGGGACAACAGAAGGTTCACAAGACAGAATGAAACGCTCTTAATTTACTATTGCTAAAAGCATTTGCTTAGGATTTTTTTTAAATGCAAAGGATTATGAAGATAAAATACCGTATACAGTAATCTTAAATAACCTGCATTAAACACTTTTAATGATTACCAAACTGAACATGAAGCATACCGAATAAAAGATGAAAAGGAAAACATTTGATTGTATATCACTCTAGTTTATGTCAGCTTCATGACTGTCACAACAACAAGGTCATCTAAGACGAAAATATATATTCAATAAAAGAAAAGAAGTCGCAGAGATGGGGAAATCCTCCCAGTACAAACATTGTCATTACGAGAACAATAACATGTATCCGGAATATACGTAAAAAACATCTACAGTGAATTAATAGATCAATTTACTGACCTATACAGCCACCATATATACTGTACATAGGCTACATGTGTGTGTGTGTGTGTGTGTGTGTGTGTGTGTGTGTGTGTGTGTGTGTGTGTGTGTGTGTGAAGTTAAATTTCCTTTGAAAGGAGACAATAATACTGATATAACAACAAATGCCATTTTCATACAGACTTCCTAACAAAGCATTCAAGCTCTGGATTTCGACGAAGTAAAATACTCGTGAAAATTTACCAAATTATGAGAAAACCAAACCTGATGAAACTAGCACCTTTTTTCGGCAAAAACTACCAGGACTAAGGCCCCTGTCTAGGACAGGCCCGAAGAGAAGAAAATGGAAATGAAGAGAAGAATGGGGCACAGCGACAAAATTGCATTTCTTTCTGAGAGGTTTCATGAGGCATATTTTAAGGAGGTCCAAAAACCTTCCTTTCACCTGAGGTAAAGGTTAGGCAGTGGTTGAAAAGTTTCTTAGTATCTATGAATACCGAAGGTAGCAAGTTTTTTTTTTTTTTTTTTTTTGTTCTTCACGGTAGAGAGCAGGTACTAAAACTTCTAGGTTGAGTGACTGCCACATACAAAAACATCACCTAGTTTGAATAAATTTTATACACACCGCTTTCCAAAAAACAAACTACAATAACATCGAGTGCTTTTATAACAATCAGCACAAACTTTCCGCCCATCTGCGCAATCAGATTGTTCTCTTTTATTCTTTCCCAGCATTCCGAACCCATTTTAAATGCCACAAAACTTAACTGAGAATAAAAATCATTGCATACCACCGCACACACAAAGCCAAACGTCCCAACACACGGACACTCATGTTGAGATTAAAGATGACAGCTCACTGAATGAAATACCGGGATACATGGGAACGGTAAAAGCCAGGTGGGCAGTATGGACCGCAGGTCACACAGGTAACAATGACCTGCCAAAGCCTCGGGTAGGGAGAAGGAAAGGGAGTATTAGAGATAATAGAGGAAGGCGGATGGGGGGGGGGGAGAGTGGATGGAAATGTATGAGAAAAATAGATCCCATTCAGCTTTCCTCTCGAAAGCTTGACGCAAACAATTTCAGCATCGACAGACCTCCAAATAGAGCATAGCAACCTTTGGAGGTCTCGAGCCAGGGTTCGAACTTTCTACACCTCCTGATAAATAAATCAGAGTATGTTTAGTTCTGATATCATGCAAAATCCCAAAGCTCTAGTTATCCCTACCCCAAAGGTGAGTTGCCCTTAACTAAAAATTGCTGGCAGCTTTCATCAATCAAAATGTACATCACCACGTTAGGTCAAGTGTTTATAAATGTTTCATCTTTTCGGAACAAAGTTTATCTTAGCTAGGGTTGCTAAAGAATAATCGATAAATAGATCTAAACACAGGACTTAAAATAACCGATAAACCATGTCGTAAACAAGAAGGCTCATACTGCGTAACCTAAACACCAGTTACCAAGTTATCTAGAGCGTAGTGATCGCTGTTAAATCCCTTCAAGAACGAGAAGGAAAGACACTTTTTGTAATATTTTCAAGCATTTATATTACTATAAAGAGGGTAGAATAAATAATGAGCTTCCGTTTTATTGTATCAAAGATAATTCATTGCCTAGCCCATTTAAACTAGCCTATGTGAGGCAACAGATTCGGTTCATACACAAACGCCAAGCCTCTCTCTCTCTCTCTCTCTCTCTCTCTCTCTCTCTCTCTCTCTCTCTCTTATGATTAAGTTTTTCCAAGGAAGTATAATTTTGATGTAAAATATAAATCCATTTGTGTGAACTGCGCAGGAAACAATAAAGCTTCTATGTACAGTAGTTATAGTAACATGACAACAAGCAGGGAAAAAGGAGAACGTAAATAAAAAGAACAAAAGAGCATTTTAGCACAAAATAACACACCGTCCTTCGTGTGTCACTTCTTTTGAAGGGGGACGCTGATATTCTCACCCCCAAAAAACCACTACTTCCTCAAGGTCACTATGATTCAGATGTGATATACTTCTCATGATGTCTGCAGAAGGATCTTTTTGTAGGATACCACCATTCAATAACATACTGAGAGTAGCTAGTTATTTCAAGGCCATGTAGTCTCAACATAAAATTAAATCACGTTATATAGTATACACAAATTTATATATATATATATATATATATATATATATATATATATATATATATATATATATATATATATATATATATATAGGTATCATTTTTTATTTTTTATATCACATAATTACAAAAACTTTATAAATAAAACAAGCTTCAATCTCTGATCTTGTTTCGACACTAATACCAATCTACAAGTTCGCAAAAGAAACTGTATTAAATTAACACTAATTTAAGAAAGGATGCCATTAAAGAGAAGGAAAAACTGAACGAGCTGAAAGCAATGAAAGGCTGGCCTTCCTCAAAACCGCCTTCAAGCCCCACCAGCCTTCTCCCCCGACCGCCCACCCTTCCCCATTTCCAACGACATTCAAATAACCCATTACTGCACTCAAGGGCGGAATTGCACGCCCACTCTTTAACGCTCCTTCAGGTGAGAACAAAAGCAATGAAACCCTCACCCCTCTCCCGGCTCCCATCCCACAACTCCCTTATGCTACACAACCATCTTTCGTCCCTCCTTCCTTCATCCCCCCACCGTCCACCCACCATCCACAACCCACGTTCTTTTTCTCATGGCAGTGGAAAGAGGAGGAAAGGGCTTGTGAAAATACTGAAAGAGAGAGTAATGGCATGAAGAGGCCGGTGAATATAATGGAGGAAGCGGAAAAATATAATGGGCGGAACAGGAAGAATATGAGAAAATCTTGTTAATGGAGTCTACCGGCATCGTGTGTATGGCATTCTTTTCGAAATCTCCGCAAAGAATTGTGAAAGGACAGAAAACTATTAACTACTTCTCGTGAGATATCATGAAATGCCTGCGACCCTGCATCTACATTCTGAGACTTGAATAAACACCAGAGCTATACTTGAATCAACCACGTGATGAAACCGACTCTCACTCGGAAAATATCGCAACCGCGAAACCACGAGAGGCGAATGGGTGGATGGTAGACTAAACTTGCCAGAATACAATTACTCACGTTTACACGAATTCGTCCGTCATTATTTGTATGAAGATAATGGAACAACAAAACCTCTGTATTCGACAGACACCACCGAGGCACCATTTATTCAGATGGCATTGCTATCACTGTAGTAAGAAGGCTCTCACACAGGCCTAAGGCACCATTCCTTCACAGATTCACACATTCTCTCTCTCTCTCTCTCTCTCTCTCTCTCTCTCTCTCTCTCTCTCTCTCTCTCTCTCTCTCACAAATACCTGGCCTACCAGGAAGCTCATTCACGAGTCACACAGGATTCAATGGATAGTAAACCATCAGCTACCGTGCATTCTTCTCTGCCCTTCTTTCATTCCTTCCTTCCTTCCTTCCTTCCTCCCTCTACCCTTGAACCATTTCTCTCTCTCTCTCTCTCTCTCTCTCTCTCTCTCTCTCTCTCTCTCTCTCTCTCTCTCTCCCCTGCGAAAGTTATGCCGCCTTTTCACTTGGGAACGCATATTCTGAATAGTTATAAGCTAACACAAATCCTTCATAAACCACAGTTCTGAATGAAGAATTTCGAAGAACAGTCTATTAAGTTGAATGAAAACTTGAAAAACAGATACTTGTCAGTCTCTCAAATTGCGTAATAAACCATGAATTAAATACGAATGATCTCTATGGCTGAAAGCTACTCTGTCACTCTAATCTGACATATCTATAATGGATTCCAAAGTCTTATTTTGTTATTAGGCTACAAGAGATTACAGGAAAAATAATATTTCCATGTATTATTTATCGAAGTGGCTATTGTTAAATATCTATCAATCTCATTAAAGTATATTCTCGGTGTTACCCACGATTTTAGATGGCATTTCTAACAATTTGATTTTCTAACTACGTTTTATGGAAGTAGGCTAAGCAAAATACTATTGCTAATTTAATTCAGCTCGGTTTTGTCCCTTTTTGTCAGCTCGCAGGAACTACATCAATTCTGAAAGTGAGAAAACAACTGCAGAGGCAGTACAAAGGCAAGAACAACAACGGCTTCCGATGGAAGAATAATATCCAGTAGCCTCCAGCAACAGCCTTGACCACTAAGTGAAAATTACTGTATTTTCACATAACGGGTTATGTAATGCCGAGTCTATTAATAGATCACTATAAAAGACAGACTTTTTTCTAAATAAAAAGTCTCAAATTTCATTAAGAAAATAGAAAATATTAAAAAAAAACGAAATAAGAGGTTAAAATTGTCAGAATTGCCTCGCTTCCAGAAACATGTTAGTGGTAAATTCTCAAATACCTGTTCCCGGAGAGAAAACAAAAAAGTCAAGGAAATACTTGCTTGCAGGATTCTTTCTACTTTTTTTTCTCTCCCCCCTCTCTCTCTCTCTGTCTATAAGAAGGCCATATGAATAGCCGTGATCTCAACCTCGTAACTTCGCAGGTAAAACCCACTGGTTTATAGTACCTCCTCACCAGCATGACTCCAGGCACAACGAGTGTAATGAAATAATCATACCAATATACTTACATACAAGTGTGTGTATGTGTTTGGAGGAGGCTTTGGAGTGAATTAATACCCTCACTGTAAACAATCCTCTTCAATAATCTCCACTCACAAACGGAGCTGTGGTTACCACTATCAAGGAACGCTTCTTCTCGAACTTCTACTTAAAACTATTATTTACAGCCTCCGTGAACTGTAAAAGAGTTAGGTTGCGTACAGTCATGACGAACATATTAAACAAGTAATGGAAAATAAACAAGAAACGGACGTTTATAATCCTATGCTAGGCAACCCGGGCATCACGAACTTGACCAAAATGTGCGTAACAAAGAGAAGGTCATGAATACGATTCATTCCTCTCTCGATTTTTTTTTATATCCAAGTCTTCGCTGAACAACAACATATCACTGGTACAAAGTGCAAGGCTGTGTGTATATTCGAGGTCATGGGGAAAATTCATTTAGAGACTACGCGGTAATTAAAAAAAAAATTTTTTTACAGGTTGCACTAACCTAACAATTAATTTGAGAGTTAGGATCAAAGACTGAAATCCACCACCTCAGTTAAACAAAAACACTACCTAAATTAACAAAAATAAAACAAAACATTTTCCGAAAACAGATATATGCAGCTTTAATTGGAACCAGTTCAAGACAGGAATTCTGTCTCTATATACGACAAATTACACAGCTTCCCAAAACTGAGGAAGTATACACGACGAAAAAATTGAGGTAATACGGCTGGATTTGTTAGCATCCGTTCAGGCAACAAAATCTCTTTTTACATGTACCCACCTTTGAAGAGTAAAAAATTCTGCATGTACTGAACTTTAAAAATTCGAACAATGATCTAACTTCATGCAAAATCTCATTAACGTCATTCACAGGCCGGCTCTCTACATTCCCCAGCCTTTGAGAGAGAGAGAGAGAGAGAGAGAGAGAGAGAGAGAGAGAGAGAGAATAGAATCCGGATCCTTCGTGATGATGATGAACAATGCAAGACCTGAAATACTTTTCTTTAGAATTCTGCAGCGACCTATAATTTCCAAACCAGTTTTATCAAGAACGTTACGGAATTAAAACCAAAACAAGTTTTTTATCATGAACTTCCACGCTATGGATCCGTTATACTCCGGAAAGTCATGCATCACAAATTTATAGCATCAACGGCAATAGAGAGAGAGAGAGAGAGAGAGAGAGAGAGAGAGAGAGAGAGAGAGAGAGAGAGAGAGAATTAAATATCTGAATTCTTTCCACCCATCATCAACATAAGGCCTCCCAAATTCAAGACCTCCAGAACTGCAATTAATCACGTCCTGAAACACCGCAACCTGGAGAGATTCGAGATAAGGAACAAGGGGCATCACACAAGTCTATACTGACTGACTGGCTCTGCCTCTCGACCTTCACCTTTCCCGTGATCTCTCAGCCACAGGAATCTTTCGAGAGAACTCCAGCACCAACAACAGCAGCTTCTCACTTTTACAAATAGCCAAGCATGCCTATTATAGACCTTGATCTGACCAAGGTATTTCACCGAAATCCTTTTCATAAACAGTTTCAAAATGGGTACGCAGTATGGCATTGGACACACACACCGAACGTTAACAACGGCACCAGACGTTTGGACAGAGAAGGGCTGTTTAGGCTTAGGACTACGGTGCTGTTTTCTTTGGTAACACATTGTTGTTCTACTGTCTTGGTTATAATGTTACCTACTGTCGATGAAAAATTACAGTTGGTAACTAATATAATAAAATAACTGCCAAAAATCATTAAGCCTAAAAATAAAAACAGATTTATAATAAACAATACTGATCAGTGTAATGGGAATCACAACACCATTTATTAATTTGTGATGCATCATTAACTTGACAAAAATTAAACACACGAGAAAAGACAGCCAGCCAATTAGTTTTATGGAGAAATCTAAAAACTGTAAACCGTTCAAATCCATTAAAAGGAGAAATCTAAAAACTGTAAACCGTTCAAATCCATTAAAATATCTTACCGCCAGTTCCATTTATCATCGACGAATATACGGAACAAATTAAACGAGATTATTTTAGATAAATTTCACATCCAGGAAAATGGAAGGAGACATGTATTTGGTCAGAATAGAGGGACTTGCCTATTATATTAGCTGATAACAGGAAAAAGCGCTCACACACATAAATATCAACAAAAGGATCTAGGGTGCGTGCGCGAGCAAACAAGCGCACAAAAAAAGCGACAGTCACAAAACGTAATTGAAACGGCGAGAACGAGACATCAACAAAACAGGGTCACAAACAGCGAGGAGCTCAGCAAATCTCTCTTCAAAAATAGAGAAAGAAAAAGAAAGAGGGGGAAGAAGTAGGCCTACTCCTGTTTTCCCCATTTCCTATCGAATACAAACACAAGTCCTTAACACCTTCCTCCCTTTCCCTTTTCAACGTAATCCCCCTAAGGCAAGGCCTAGAGTGTCTAAAACTCTCTCAAGTGCGCTGTGACGCATAACAGCTTATAAACAACCGACCAATGTCTCCATGTGTGTATACGAGTATGTGTGGGAGTCCAAAGCCTTTGCTACGTCAGCAGTATTATCCAAGAGCACATGATACCGTAAAACATGACACCTCTTCTTTCTCATGGACGTCACACTACTTCCACAACAGAAGCGCCGTGACAAACACAGCATCACAAGCGAAGAATATCTGCCGTCCTGCACCATCTGGCTATTAATCTCAAGGGCTTGGCACTAGGGCACAGGCATTGGCACGGATGTTTTGATGGCGTAGCGATCCAGGGTGCCGCCAGTACTTTAGCATCACTCTTTCAAGGTCGCAGTTACAACAAGGACCACTGTATGGTTAAGATGACGTCATTATGAAGCATAGCATCCATCGAACAAATCGTAAAACCTAGCCTTGCTACTACACCTCTTAACAGTTATCTTCCGAAAACATTAACAAGTAAAAATATCAAAGCTAATGTCGGTGCTGTTGAACTAGTAATTCAAACTACGCAAAGTTTATCGTCGTCACTAGCACCCAAATAATAAGATTAGACTGTAACCAAGGTCACACAAAAATCGTACAGAATAGGCTATATAGGCATAAGTAAGGAATCGGTACGGAGCATAGCAAGTTTATTCTCGGGCATGTTACTTCAAAGTCAGTGTTCTATACCCATTAAGGTTGGTGTACTTTGATAAGCATACTAAGCAACAAGGGGAAGAGAACTGCCCTTCAAACCAGAGAAGAAATATTACACAGTCAAAACCACATCTATCCGTGACCTACCTAACCCACTCAATACCCTTAAGACCATAATGGCTTGATTGCATCTAACCCCCTTCAAACAGACCTGAGATGCTGACAAACAGAACCACCCATTTAGGGGCAAGACACTACAAACGTATTTACATCAGTGAGAAACCCAAGGGGTAATCTATTCGGTGACCTCGCAATATATTACTGCATACGTGGACCACGAAAGCCATAAAAGGAAGTCTCTTAATATTAGTGAAGCTACCAAGTAGGCAAAATATACTTCACATCTACAGTACCTGCAGGTTTTGACATGATCCGTTGAAATCGCAAGACTGGCATAAAAAAACGGGAAAATGTTAAAAATTTATATTACTTTTGACACAAAGATCATGCAGGCATTGGATACCCGTGGCAAAAAAGGAAGATTCTTAAAATTTAAAGCCGCAAAGCTAAAAAACTTTTCAATGAAAGCTCACAAAAGGAAGAAAAGGAGAGAGGACGGAGACAATTAACAGATCTGCACTAACACCACACCAGCATATGATGGATGTTACATATCCAATCGCTTTTATTAATGCCATCGTCCTCTACAACACAATGCTTTCTCTCTCCCCCTGTTCATACGTTCAAGTGACACCTGCCGACTGGAAATGTCTCTTATTTGAGCAAAGAATATTTACGGTTAGAATAGCCGAATGCCTTTTATGTCATATTTGAGTCCTGAAGCCGAGCTATGGGTAGGCTGTGTGTTTAACACCACCATGCACAAATCCCTTTTGCTTGGGGTTTATGTAACTTGGAAAAAAATTGTATAATATTGCTGATAAACAAAGGGAAGTCACCAAATAAGCTGAACGCGGATTATCCCTTACCTGACAGATAATACTTTCAATCATATGAGAATCGTCTGTATTTTTCGATAACCGGACTGCCACACAAACGATGGTCAAAACAAGTTTAAGAGCTTGGTGATCGTAAATGTTAACCACATGAAAAAATTACATTTTTACAACGATTTCTAATACGGGTAAAAGTCAAGGAAAAGCATTTGAAAAAAGAGGCAAGGCTAATACTTAACCTGTAATATACTTAGGACAGAAATGCCTGAGCTTGAAGATGATCCGTAGCTTTGAAACGTGATCTGGCATAAGAGCAGAAGCATCATGCACCTTGCCTATCCCACGTAGTTTTCCATTACAATAAGCTCCCAAAATACATGATAAAGCGACTTCGAGTGACGTTCAGATTTAACCAGTAAGACTCGCCACACCCTTTCTAAAGGAAATTTAACTCATATATGGAGACGCTGCAAATTGAAAAATTCAGACTCCGCAAACCTATAAGTTTAGTTAGCCTAGAAGATCTTGATGTTTGTAACAAATGCGATTAAAAAACAAGCTCTATAGCATACGTGGCGCATTTTCAGAATTCTCCAGAAAATGCCCTTCAGTGTTCAAAACACTACAGTAGTATAATTTTTCACATAAAAGCTGACACATGGCATTAGGCTTATCTATATATAAATGAAGATAAAAACATTTTCCGATTTTACTAATTATCAAAACTGTACAAAATATGATACAACAGCAATACTGATTAATAACAAAGTCACAATAAAAAATTATAAACCTTGGCTCCAACCAACAACACGACAGACGCGATCAAGATCCAGAAGAGCATTTCTTGTGTGGGGACACAACCCTGTAAACACAATAAAATCTCAGTAGTGTTCACAACCACTAAAGTAAGGTTGGAGAAAAGGGTGCAGCCTGAACGAAGACGTGAATAGGTTCACTGTTACAAAGGTCAGAAGAGGCCGCAACCAAATAAAGGTCTCTCGGCCAACGAAGAAAAGGGGTAGAAAGAGGGAGAAATAGAGAGGAGAAGAAACATCCTGATTCTTAACTGTCTCTCAGCAAGGCTTGACTACCACTGGCCACACTTTCAACGCACCTTTTAGGCTTAGAGTGGTCTATACCTGGGCTTGTACAGTATATATGTGCATATGCCTAACCATATTTAAAATTCTCTCTCTCTCTCTCTCTCTCTCTCTCTCTCTCTCTCTCTCTCTCTCTCTCTCTCTCTCTCTCTCAATTTATATATCCAACAACTTCCTGTTACAGTATAGCATATTCCCTTGAAGCTATTTAGGATGAAACGCCACTTTTCGCTCGGCCATTTAAACACTGCATTTATGAAAGACAATGCCAATTTCTTACCTGATACCTACCTGGCGGCAATTACCTTCCCAGATTTGGAACTGCAAGGATAACATTACATGCAACAAGAACGTGCACGCAAGTAGCGCTTTAAATCCCCAGCATAACTATGCGATTACGATTTAGTGTTTCGTTTGTTCTTAAAATTGCAAGAAATATTTTTATCTAGAAAATCATGTTTGTTAACTATACTCTAAAATAACACTATATATATATATATATATATATATATATATATATATATATATATATATATATATATATACTGTGCATAATTATTAGACAGCCTGTGTTTATGCACGTATTGTCAGGTCTTTGCTTCCCCTGAAAACTGATATAGGACAGGAAGTCGCGTACTGAAAATGTTACAAGCGAAAAAAACTTTAACAAGGTTCTGGTATTCCTTCCTTGCTTTTGTATTCCACTTCGTAGGAATCAACAAGGTGGAATAGCAATACATAAAAAACTGACTCTTCCACAAACAGTGCTCCGGTACATCCATACTGCCTTCTTTCAATAAAAAAAATTGATACAGAGCTCCTGTACCTTAGTAATCCCTCACCACACTTAAAGATGTTACTGTAAAAACACTGCTTTCTCGTAAGGACAATATTCTTGCATTGTATGCGTTGAGCCGTTAGAGTACCCGTTAAATCTCTGCCATATTAACCTTCCTTGTCACCAGCAGTTGTGACCGATGTGTTTGGCCTCAGTTCGTTTTGTTTTGGGAGATAGGCTAATTCTATTGTATGTACAGAAGTTGGGGTAGCTTAGTCCTACAAAGTGAAACTTACCCCTGGAACCCGACGAAATCTTGCCAAGATCGTGATAGGCTACACTTCGTTGGGAGAGCGACACCCAACAAAAACGCTACATGCCCTGTTGTAAGTTCAAGGCGTTTTCTTCTATTTCTTTCAAAATTACTGTTCCATATATATCTGCACATCAGACAGGTCTCAATAAGGTGCCTAACGAATTAAAATGAACCTGCTTGCTCCCTGGCTCTCCGTAAAACAAGTAATGGCAATCTGCCTTTCTATCCCTCTGATGTTAGGAATATAACATGATAGCCTTTTCAAAAGCAGACTAGACTACTCGCAAGGATTAATAAAAAACGAAACCATTTCTAAACGTAAAAGGTTAAAAAATACTGTGATCGCTGATGATAGTTTACGTTAAGGTGAAGAGGTTCCAACCAAACATCAGTATTTTTTATCTGGGTTCTAGACCCTATTACAAGAGGCTTCTACAAGAACCAAGGTGATATTTTACACAAGATAAACTGTAAATTACAATAACACTACATAGGCTATTTGTGAATTGTGAAAACTTATGTCATTTGCGCTAATATCTGAGACATTAATTCTATTGTGGAAACTAGGCTATGCAGCGCAGGCTACATCAACGTGTAAGCATCAGACTCTGAGTTAAAGTAGCCTATGTCTGAATTAGAAACCTAAACCTTTGGTCAACACAAAAATAAGGTGCAATTTAACATCTGAATTCCAACAGCGTCCCATTTCATTACGCCATCATTCGTAAATAGCCAAACTAGGGCCCAAATTCCTGCAACCAACCAGTTTTTCAAACATGACATTTTCTTGATAAATTACAGAACAAATTTATGAACTCGTGAGAGGTATCATAGCCCAGTTATCAAAGGCTTTCAAAATTAGTCAACCTTTAGGAAATTGTTGAAGCTAAAGGAAAAAATCTTTGTATACACACTATTCTATTTTTCCTGATATTTATTTTACGAAGTCTGATATTCAATAAAACCATCGTGATATATTAACATTACACATTGAGTCTTCGAAAATGCATCGGGTTCGCGAGCACACAAAGTAGTAAAAACATTCATAAATCGCGCACAAACAGTAGTAAAAACATTCATAAATTATAAGAATAAATAATGCCATGAATTAAGTACCGGTATCGTTTTGAATAATATTGCAAAATTTTCACATCAATGAAAGTAAAATGCAAAGGTTGATTTGAAAAACTAATGCATAAATACGTGACATTTTCTACGTGTCCACAATATAAACCATGTTCTTTATTATCTCGTCTACCACTCCCGTCCATTTCTAGAGACTTCTCGCAGGGATAAATAATAACTAGGGCTTGTATCTTCACAATAAATGGTTGCACTTGCCTAAGGACGATAGGTCTGACCTTTAGCTGCCTGGCGCCTGAAATAATCAACATTAACTTCACAACAGAGACACTGCGCAAACATATATCTAAGTTTGCACATGCTGAGAACACGGAGCCCTCTCGAGTTATGACGTAACTGATAAATGGTAAAAGCTATGCGCAAGGGCGTGTGTATCACCATACGACTATAGAAACAATATAAGAAAATATGGTAGCGGCCTATTATTCATTCTGTACTTTAATTATAATTTTCTTGAAACATCGTCAGGGTGTGTTTTGAAAATCATCGCGCAAATGAAAAACAATTTGGCAACATGACAGACGTCCATATGTCACCAATTGACGAAACAAAAAACCCAACAAAGTTCTCATCCAACCTTCCACCCCTATTCTCTCTCTCTCTCTCTCTCTCTCTCTCTCTCTCTTTCTCTCTCTCTCTCTCTCTCTCTCTGACAAAGGTGTGACGTATAATTACAAACGAACCGGCCTCTTAATTGACAGGGCCCATGACAGGGGCCCAGAATGCCCACAGGCTGCAAAGACCCAACCCTATTACCAAATTCATCCAGCGTAAAGCAAAATAGCGGAAGTACAACGCAGAGGACATCACATACCAGAGCTGCGCTAATAAACTATTTCTAAAACTACTACAGCAGCTCCTATTAATATCAATAATATTTAAAAATAGCTATACTCTCTAACGGAGGAAAAAATAAATTCCGAGCAACATTCCTACACATCGTCGTCCCTAGCTGACGATGCGTAGTGACCACCAAAATAACCGTTCGCAATCACAGAGAGAGAGAGAGAGAGAGAGAGAGAGAGAGGAGGAGAGACATATACACTACAGTTTTTTGCGAGTTTGGAATCCGCTGCGTAATCGTCTTGACATTGCTCGAGGGTATTAAGAAGGTAATTCTCCAGCGGTAAAGAAGCTGCGAGAACGCCGGGAGCAAACAGTGACAGAGGATATTATCTAAATCTCTCTCGAGGGTTAAAACGACGTGTCACCGCGTTACAACTGATGAAAATACCAGTTTTAATGGACAAAAGGGAGCACGACCGCCTATGAGACCTCGGATACAGCATCAAGTGTACTTCGGCTGACATGACGAAAAACATTCCACTTAGCAGACCCAGAGAGAAATGACACACATACACATACATACACAAAACACACACACACACACACACACACACACACACACACACACACATATATATATATATATATATATATATATATATATATATATATATATATATATATATAGATATAGGTTTAGCCATATCAAAGCTTAAAATAAAACATAGGCTAACAAGAAAATAAAAGCTGCCACTAAAATCTTGATACTGTGAAATCCAACGGTCTTGCCAACAAAGATGACCATAATCCACACTATACGAAAGCTTCCCCAAACCGTCTGAATCGCCACAAGACAGCCATCAAATGCCGTTGCAACCGAAATCCTTCGACGTGGACGCGATTTCCACACTGCAAATCAAAGAAGCGGGAGCATAGAAAGTTATCTGCGGTCGGCGGCAATGCTCTCTCGTGGAGTGTGGAAACCGCGGAAAGTGCAGGCGCGTGGGAGAGAGCGCAACTTCGGTGGAGCCCACCAAATCATTTCTCCAGTTCCATCTCACACCGGATGTCTTATTGCCACTACTCTCCCTGCACATGCCACCGAGGAGAAAATAATTATTGGTTTCGGATTTATTAACGAGTCAGCTACATCCGGTGGAGCTCATTAACTCATCACGGCATAATCTCGCTTCGGTTTTATCAGGTCTGACTGGCTGCTTTTCAAGTGGACATCGCTGTGGAATTATGCAAGTTTAACCCATATGTCATATCACCCCTCTGAAATTATGCAAGATTAACTTTATATCACCCCCTCATATCTGCGATTATTTATATATTTGCTGTATTTTCGCAGTAGGCTATGTTCGTAAATAATACTTTGTTTAGTACAGTCTCAACCTATTTACGATCTTTAAAATTAATAACAATTCTACTTGCGAGCCTTTTCTACTGAATGAAATGTCGGGAGGTGTCGTCATAAGCCTAACCAAACTAAGCCTAGTTTGGAAACCTTATAGGTCAAGCACAAAACTCACCTATTCACGACTAAAAATAGACATACGGGGAAGAGCCCTCGACAGAAGAAGAGCGAGTGGCTCTTACAGGAAGTCTACAAATACAGTCTTGGGAGATTACACCCCTAAGCGCGTCAAGAACACATCATCACATAAACATTACTGTAGAAACACCAAAGCAAAATTTTATTTTATTTCGGCCCAGTGAGCAGTGATGAGATACACTGCTGTATCACAGTAAAATTTGCTAGCTTTACGCTCTAAGAAGCATTGACGAGATACCTTGCAAATCAAACTTCAACAAGGTAATATATGGAGAAAACACACACAATCCAATCATTTGAAAAATATTCGCTGTATTTTATCACTGTAATTAACAAAAGCCTAATGAAAAATACAATCGACAAAGAAAAGTATATACGTCTTTACATAATGGTTTGGGAGCACCAAGTTAAAAAAAGAAAGTAGGCTACAGTACCCTTCTTGAAGTACCATTCCAAGGGAATATGGCGTTCCCAAAAGTCACCATCAGGAACAAATACTTGATGCAGCACTGTGACACGAGCAAAAAAAAAAAAAAAAAAAAAAAAAAAAACAATCCCTAAAAATCAAATATGGAAGAAGAAACTTCATGCAAAAGCAACTTTGGAGAAAAAGCAACGGCACTGCCCTTAGCAACTGTCTGAACAGCTTGATTACGGAAGTATCTTAGAATCAAATTTGACTGTTTCGCTTCGCGTGCAAAATCTGGCCATGCAATCCTGTATTGTTTATATACTGTTTCTTTATGTGAATACACACACACACACACACACACACACATATATATATATATATATATATAGGCTATATATATATATATATATATATATAATATATATATATATATATATGGAAATAACTAATTTACATTTACACTTTACCTACTCCTATACTTACTAAAGTTCATATAAAAATCACTAGCTACACGATTTGAGACACCCGCAATCTTAAAGCGGACTGTTACCCATTAATGTAGCTTGACAAACCAACCTGTTACATCATAATCCTCTTAGCCAAAGACATCTTCAGTTGAATAATATGACAAACATCAGTTAAACTCAATCGAACATTGACTGATACACTCTTACGAACTGACGGACAGTTCATAAATGTCGACTTATGATCCACGTGTATTTTAACATCGGCGATATACTATGTACTTCTAAAGGATGGAAACGTAAATTTCGATACAACAAACATACATATAAGCATATATATATATATATATATATATATATATATATATATATATATATATATATATATATACAAACATAGCATGAATATTTAAGGCTACGGTGTATGGTTATGTTTTAACTATCCTAGAAACAAATTACATGCCTGTTAAAGAGGTTATTTGTTTTATTTAGATAAAAATACGTCCAAGGATGTAGTATGCAGGGAATAATATATAATTTTTTATACAGGCCAAGCAAGTTCATATTTATGAATTACTGGAAAAATAAAGTCAGCAGTAGTTGCATGCATTATATTGCTAAATATAGGAAGCTTTCGCCAACTTTATCGGTTGGCCTCTTCAGCCTGAAGAGGCCAACTGACGAAGTTGGCGAAAGCTTCCTGTATATAGCAATATACTACATACACACTACTGTGGACTTTAGTTTTCCATTTAATATCACGAATGAGTGATGATATCGAATAATCTGTATTATTGTTATGAACAATACAATCTTCTTTCCTCAGACCGTATCAAGTTTGGTTATTTGAGAGATTGTCAATCTATTCTTTTGCTTGTTATATATTTCCAAACAAAAATTAATCTCATCAGTTCCAGTGTTTATCCAAAATCCCATTCAGTATCCACAATACACTGTCAGTAATAAGAGCTGGCTCAGAAATGGGATCCTAATCTTCCCAAACTTTCGACAATGATCCTGCTACCAAATGGGGAATTTGGGATGATCCATTAGTAATTTTAGCAAACTTTGGTATATTTCAATCTTTTTTTTTTTCTTATTCTAAGCTTAAAGCATAAATGACCGAAAACCATTAGAATATAACGGAGTGCTGACGAGAATCTCTTATCTAAGATACATAAATGGTGCACGCCACTAAGTAACGATACTTGTATGAATAAAACTATTGTCCATACTCAAGGGCATAGCATACCGGTTTTACCATCCACAATCAGTTAAGCCTACACTAAGTCGGATGAAAGCAAACCCACAACGTAAAGTGATCCGTCGATGTCTGTTTTGGGTAACTTTGATCATCCGATCCGCTGGCACATCCACCTCTCTCTCTCTCTCTCTCTCTCTCTCTCTCTCTCTCTCTCTCTCTCTCTCTCTCTCTGGTGTGCATGATCTTGGGCGTGTGTTGATTTAATTTCATACAATGCTTCTAAAAAGAAGTCTAACGACTGTTAACTGGTATCCTGGCTGGTTCTGTTCACTCCCAGATTTAGTGACGTATGCATAACCCGGTCGTAGTTTCCATTTCACAAGCTGCATCTAAATTGTAGCTCTCTTTGAAATACTTTTAATACAAAGCTAAATGTTAAATGCTGAAGTCTACAACAGCAAAAAATGCGAATCTTATGTTTGAAACTTTACTTACAAACCAGCATATATAAAATAATCACGCACACCTTAGGAAAACTGACTCCCGTTTACTGATCTGTGGTGACCGTACAATGTCAAACGACAAACCAATAATAAATAAATTATTCACCAACTGCCTTCGTCGTGGTTTTTCCAACATTCGAATATCCATGATAAAATATGCAATAAAACTTACTTCAAAGAGTGAAACTGCTTTAATTTTGAAGCGGTTAATTTGATATTGTACGACCCAAGTATTAATCATTAGGTTTTCTCTTGCATGTTAGCTACTTCCAGAATACAGTTACAACAATAGAATTGAGGATACATAGTTACAGCCTCTACAATATGTCAACTAGAGCTAATCTGGTTCCAAACAGGGTACATTTGCTATGCAAAAAACCAACCTGTAGCTGCAGATCCTGAGGATGTGTAGGAGGATTCCATTGACATCGGTGGAAACTGGAGTGGTGGTGGTGTTGGTGTCCGTCGTTTCTCCCTTAACACTACCACCTCCACCTGCCACCACCCCAACACATTCTCCTTCAAAACTTTTGTCCTTCATTCTTGGGTGGAAAGCTGCTCAATCAGTATACTTCATCGCAAATTCTACACGGCAATCCAAGAGCGCAACTCCTTTGAATGTCGTCGCATTTAAACACTGACACTATAAGCATAAACTGAGGCTACATTTCCAGTACATGAAACTGCTCGGCCTTTCACGACATAGAAGAAGTAAACGCCAAAACAGTTCCCATCGTTAACACAATAGGTCTAAGCCATTTCACGTGAAATCGATAATACAGAATTTCTGACAGCCTGGCGCCCAATTTGCATAATGGAAGCGTTGACACAACTGGGGGAATGGCATCAGTACAACGGAAACGGTGACAATGGCAGCAAATGGAAGAACCGGGTAATAGGCAAGGCTAAAACGAATAATTACCGTAATAAGTCAAGCCTACACCAGCAACAGTAACCAGTCCATTTAATTCAAATTGAAAAGCGCGCGAACTTTACAAGATGAACTTCCCTTTTTCTCACAATGCACGTCTCTGTTCTGGGAAATGTAAAGGTCACAAGATTTATCGGCCTCGTCCTGCTTCTATCGATCAGGCCGATGTTGAATGCCACAGTAAGTCCATTCAGACTACCTTTTATGCTCGAAAGCTGAACAAAGGCAATTTTAGCGATACTTCGAAAACGAATAACTCCCACGTCCTAATCCACTTTCTTCTTATTTCTTGAATTCCTTCTGTAGTTGGGCAATACATTAAAAATGTTCACATCCATAGCATCGGGATATCCTTTTACCTCGTAAGATGTCTTTGTATATTTAAAAAATATCACATGCTGCGGAAAGCATTTACAATTTCCTTCATCTCGTATAAAAATAATTTGTATAGCCTTGCTATCGCAAGGCAGGAGTAAAACATAACAGCACACAGTTATTGCATCACGATATGTATGCACTGATATGGTGTTTCTTCGATAATAGTAATAAAAACCGTATTTAAAACTTAGGTCATGTGGAGAACACGTGTCACCAGAAACTTCTATAGCTACCACCTCCCGACACACACTACTGACAACTAATCAAGCCATCCTCTCCAGGCCAGGCAGCTGGGCTAGCCGTTCGTTCCCTCGTTCACCTCTCCTGGCCACAGTCGAGTTACCAATACTTCTTATTTGCTAACTTTCTGCTGCACATGGAGTTGTTTTTAAACAAAACAATGCTTACTTCATTGTTTATCCTTATTCAAATTATACGTTGGCAATGAATAACGCTTAAAATGTAAACCTCAAGTGAACAAAGAAACATTCGAAAAGCGTTATGCAGCATCGCTAAGAGCATCTCGAGTTTCAACAAGTAATTTAGCATCACGGCAGGATTTCCCTTCAAAATTTACATTACAAACAAACGTTTTAGAAATTTGATTTGTACCAAATAACAGTCACACACATAATGATATTAAAACATTCAGTACTGTTTAGTAATAAGTCATAAATCTCGAGACATGTCACATTACACGAGAACAACATGACGGCTCCCTATTGAGGAAAATTGACCGAGCGTGAGGAATTCCGTTAACATAAAAATTAATGAACAAAGAAAAAGACGAAAGCTACGTGGGCTGGTTTTCCCTGAGACCTGAAATTAAAAAGTCAACCCCATCTTCATCTCCAATTAGCAATACATAAAAGAAAACGCAATTTACCTTTCCAAAAAATTGCACTGATGTCTTGTTTCGAAGTAATAATGGCTCGATATCTTTTATATAGCACACGTGACGGGGAAAATATGTAGGGCATATTAACCATGAAATACAGATGCTTTAAGGGACGAGGTTTCATTGCTTTATTGCTATTACAGTAAGGCTGAGCTTTGTATTAATATTTCGGCATGAAATAAAAATCGCAAATATTTTTATTTAACAATAAGTACATATTAGGCGTTGCAACAAATAATAATAATAATAATAATAATAATAATAATAATAATAATAATAATAATAATAACTGTGGGAGCGGTAGTGGTTGATTTTGATGATTTAAAAGAAATCTAATCTATAGAAGACTACGGTGTTCTCTGTGTTTCACAAACAACAGAATTATCAACGGTTTCGGAAAAATTCTATTAAGAATATTATCCTCATTACACGAGAGCGACAACCTGAGATGCTGTGATGTCAAATGCTCTGTCTGTCTCCATTCTTACATCATGAATAAATAATTAACGATGTAAGGAGGACAGACCTGTCTGTAAACCAGTAGGTGGTTCTCATCACTCGCACTGCATTAATAAAACAACAGGATTAACATAATTATATGAAAGAATAACAAATAAATAACTGAGTAAGCACATAAATGAGACAATATGCAATGAAACAAGTGAATAAACATAGCAGTAAGAAGGAAACAAATAAGCAAGCGGACAAACATATTTAAAAAAGAGAATAAACTAACAGATACACAAGAAAACAAATTTTAAACAAGTAAACAAATCAACATAATAAGTAAACAAGCAAATTAATCAAAATATTAGAATGAAAACGCAGCAAACATTCGAAGAAGTAAACATCCTAATGAATATATGAACAAACAAACAACAGGATATACGGACGCGTGGTATGACGGTGAACGTAAACATGCCTAAACAAGGCAGGGAACGTCTCTGAAAGAGCCTAATGGGAAGAATACACGTAGAAATGTGTTTAACGAAAGTAAACTGAGTATTTACATGTTATTGGCAGATGACAATGTACAAGAAATAGGTAACCTTTATAAGAAAAATCGTAGAAATCTGTGTATTTATATTCAAAAAATTAATTATGAATATAAATACACACATAAACAAACCGATGATTAATGAAACGAAAAGGACCATTAGTCCCAATAAAAAAACAAGTACAAAATGCGCCGAAGTTTCTTCGGCGCAATCGAGTTTTCTCAATGGTCTCGGTATGAGCCGCAGCCCATGAAACTTTAACCACTGGCCTATGGTGGCCTATGTTCTTGCCAGAAGCACGTTTATGGCTAACTTTAACCTTTTATGAAGAAAAAATAAAAACTACTGAGGCAAGAGGGCTGCAATTCGGTATGTTTGATGATTGAAGGTAGATGATCAACTTACCAGTTTCTTGCCCTCTAGCCTCTGTAGTTTTTAAGATCCGAGGGCGGACAGAAAAAGTACGGACAGAATAAAGTGCGGACAGACAGACAAAGCCAGCACAATAGTTTTCTTTTACAGAAAACTGAAATCGCAATGAAGAAAAACTCTAATGTTTTTGTACATCATTCAAATTCGAACCACACAAGCAGAAAAGCTTATCACTTTCCGTATCGTAGCAGCCACAGGAAAAGGTGAAGCCCTCCCTCACCGGAAGCAGATTATATAGCGTATATAAGACTAAGAGATGAAGCCCTCGAAAGGTCATTACAGTAGGAGAAGGGCAATCGACCAGGGGGCGAAATGACCGTACAATTATGCCTTAGTTCAACTTTCAACCGGACAACAGTAATATCATCGCTAAGAGCAAGGTCGTTCAAATACACTCAGAATATATTTGAAGGCCCTTGGCTAAATCGCTTGGCTGTGATTGACATGATGTGAGACTTCATATTTAATACAAGTATACTTTACCAATTCACTTTCTGACCTTCCCTACACCTAGTGAAAAAAAAGCACTGTTCCTCATTAAAAACCACCCTACTATAGCTATAACAATATCTTCGAATTACCATAGTTATAACAATGTCTTCGAAGATCATTTGAATCTTCTTATAGCATCTCGTTCACCATTTTCAAACATACGACGACCAAAACCAATTTGCTTTCAAAACTGACCACCGGGTGAAAATCATTTGACAAACCTCCTAAAAATTTTTATACCCACAACAATTATGTCAAACGGGTAGCTTGTCATCATAAAACATCGGTTTACAAATGGACTTCGATATCTCGTTGTACCGAGTCTCGGTACCAGTATAGATGGGCTAAACTTTAAATTAAATTCACTCCCATTGACTGAACAATCAAGGGGAGTAATATGAACATCGCAAGGCCCAACAAGACCAAGACGCAATTCATTTCAATAGTCCATGTCCGTACGCGGGAATCACCGAGTGGAATTTGCAAATGAATTCTTGTTTCGGGTAGAAGACATAAGCGATCAGCAGAACATA
Source organism: Macrobrachium rosenbergii (assembly GCF_040412425.1). Taxonomy (NCBI): domain Eukaryota; kingdom Metazoa; phylum Arthropoda; class Malacostraca; order Decapoda; family Palaemonidae; genus Macrobrachium; species Macrobrachium rosenbergii. Next base: position 18,517,016 of record NC_089752.1, on the reverse strand, counting down.
AGGCGGTTTGCCTCATATCATCATGAAACCAAATTACTGCTGTTTTCCTCGTACTACTATTACGCTTATGGGTACTACATTTGAGGAGCTTTACTAGAGACTGCGAGACGTCTTATTGTCGTCGATAATTGCATTCTAAGACGCGTAACTAACACACTGCGTCTACGCCACACAGATCTTCATAGAATACCATTTGGGCAATACTAGACCAACTTCAGATAGATAAACATCCATCATAAATCTCAGACAAAGGAATTGCCAGCAATAACTAATCCAAAATGTCCAAACGGGGAAAAAGACGAAGAGTGGACTTCGCTACTTGCTCTCGGTGTTGCCAACTACTTGCAAGTATTTTGTATGTACCTTAACCACCTAAGCTACTAAGATTTTATCAGTGTATATTTTAATATTTGTCATAATTTGAAAATATCTTTAAGATCCAATGGTGCTGGGATTCAGACATATTATATATTAATAGCTATATTGCCCCATACCATGTTATACAGTGCTGTCATGGCATTGCCCATACTCTTATTTAAACTTTTGCCATTGTCACTTAATTTACATTAACAAAATCCTTGCGTCAACATTATAATACACGTCCTTTACTGAAAATATCCAATGTGATTGCTGCTTCTTTTAATATCACTGTAGCCACTTCCATCGCAATCTTTGTTGTATACTGTTAAGTCATGATGATTATTATTTTTTTACTATTTTTTTTTTTTTGGTCAATCACAGTCATCCTATTTCGACTGGGTGGTTTTATAGTGTGGGGTTCCGGTTGCATCCTGCCTCCTTGGGAGTCCATCACTTTTCTCACTATGTGCGCTGTTTCTAGCAGCACGCTCTTCTGCATGAGTCCTGGAGCTACTTCGGCGTATAGTTTTTCCAGGTTCCTTTTCAGGGATCTTGGGATCGTGCCTAGTGTTCCTATGATTATAGGTACAATTTCCACTTGCGGAGTCCACATCCTTCTTGTTTCGATTTTCAGGTCTTGATACTTATCAGTTTTTTCTCTTTCTTTCTCATGTATTCTGGTGTCCCATGGTATTGCCACATCAATGAGTGATACTTTCTTTTTGACTTTGTCAATCAACGTCACGTCTGGTCTATTGGCACGTATCATCCTATCTGTTCTGTTACCATAGTCCCAGAGGATCTTTGCCTGATCGTTTTCTATCACTCCCTCAGGTTGGTGTTCGTGCCACTTATTACTGCAAGCTAGCTGGTGAAACGAACAGGCTGCAGTGGACGGCTTTTGCTGCTGAATCATGCCTCTTTTTGTAGTGGTTCTGTGCAAGCGCCGGACATTTCCTTGCTATGTGGTTTATGGTCTGTCTTTCATATTGCACTTCCTGCATATGGGTGAGATGTTATTTCCATCTATTGTTCTTTGGACATATCTGGTTCTTAGGGCCTGATCTAGTGCCGCTGTCAGCATTCCTTCTGTTTCCTTCTTGAGTTCTCCTCTCTGTAGCCATTGGCACGTTTCATCGCTGGCCAGTTCTTTTGTCTGTCTCATGAACTGTCCGTGCATTGGTTTGTTGTGCCATTCCTCTGTTCTGTTTTTCATTCTCCTGTCTCTGTATACTTCTGGGTCTTCGTCTACTTTTATCAGCCCTTCTTCCCATGTACTCCTTAGCCATTCGTCTTCACTGGTTTTCAGATGTTCACGCAGTCCTCTATGCTTATTAGCCCTCTCCCCACTTCCTTTCGTGTTATGTATAGTCTGTCTGTATTTGCTCTTGGGTGTGGTGCTTTGTGTATTGTCTGTGTTTTCTGATTTTCTGGTCTATGCTGCGGAGTTCAGCCTTTGTACACTCTACTACTCCTGCGCTGTGTCTAATTACTGGTACTGCCCATGTGTTTATGGCTTTCGTCATGTTTCCCAAGTGTTGAGTTTTGACTTGATACGCCTTAAGTCTCTGCATATATTCTTTCCTGATCGTGTCCTTCATCTCTTGGTGTTTTATATCTTCTCCTTCTATTATTCCCAGGTATTTGTATCCTGTCTCATCTATGTGTGTGTGATGTAATTCCCGTCTGGTAGCTTTATCCCTTCAGTCCTCGTTACTTAGCCTTTTTTGTAAGTTCACCAAGGCGCATTTTTCTATTCCAAACTCTATCCTGATGTCCCCAGATACAATCCTTACAGTCTGGATTAGGATATATATTTCCTTGATTCTTTTACCATACAGCTTGATGTCGTCCATGAACATAAGATGGTTAATTCTGTTGCCTCCTTTCTTGAGCTGGTACCCAGCATCCATCTTCTGCAGTACTTTTACCATGGGAATCATGGCTACTACGAAGAGTAGTGGGGACTGTGAGTCGCCCTGAAAGATCCCTCTCCTGATGTTAACCTTTGCTAGTCTTATCCCAGAGCTTGTGAGTACTGTATTCCAGTTGCGCATTGTATTTTTAAGGAAGCTGATGGTGTTTTCCTCTGCCCCATACATTTTCAGGCATTCTATTAGTCACGTGTGCGGTGTCATGTCGAAGGCTTTCTTGTAGTCAGTCCATGCCATGCTTAGGTTGGCCCTCCTTCTCTTACTATTCTTCATTACCATTTAGTCTATTATTATTATTATTATTAAAATAGTTTAACCAGACCACTGAGCTGACCATCAGCTCTCATAGGGCTGGCCATTTAGTCTATTAGGAGCTGGTCTTTTGTGCCCCTACACTTCCTTCTGCAGCCTTTCTGTTGGTGGGGTATGGTGTTTGTATCCTCTAGATAGTTGTATAGCCTTTCACTGATGATACCTGCTAGTAACTTCCACACTATTGGAAGTTACTAATATTATTATTATTATTGTAGTGGTTATAACTATCATCAACATCATCAAGTATAGTTGAACGGATTGTCGGTGCTTACCGGACAGCTAAGCATCACCACAGCTCATATTCTTTTACTTAAAACACTACTACTGCTACTAAGAATAACAACAATAACACTCGTGAAATGTGGCTGTCGAAACCTGCATGCTATCGACATGAACTCCAGCTTACAAAAGGATGCTTGGGAATCTTCCTATAAATGCCGTCGCAGAGCGAAACCTAAGAGGTTGTCAGTGTTATTCTTGCTTATGTGATGAATTGAAGTTAGGGTAAGGGTAACAGAAGTGAAGATATTTCATTTCTTATCTACATCAAACAGATGACGATCCCATCCTTACTTAGTTCTTCGTTGGACGAGTCGGTAGAGTTCTCGGCTAGCACTCTGCTGGGCCCGCGTTCGATTCTCCGGCCGTCCAATGAAGAATTAGAGGAATTTATTTCTGTTGATAGAAATTCATTTCTCGGTATAATGTTCGGATTCCACAATAAGCTGTAGGTCCCGTTGCTAGGTAACCAGTTGGTTCTTAGCCACGTAAAATAAGTCTAAATCCTTCGGACCAGCCCTAGGAGAGCTGTTAATCAGCTCAGTGGTCTGGTTAAACTAAGGTATACTTAACTTTTTCATCCTTACTTTGTGATGTTATTTGGTCTTTTAAATAATTTCTCTTCAGCTGAACATCAGTACTAGTATAGTCCTTCACGTGTAGAACTTTTAATTTCACACATCTTTGTACAAGGGTATTTCGCCGTTAGGCTTTGATTCGCATTTAGATCCTACATCCTAAAACATCTCACATGGCGATTAATACTTTACAAACAAAAATTCTAACCAAATCGACTAGCTAAATAATCAATCTGTGAATAAAAAAAAATGCTCTCTGAAGTAAAATAAAGGACTTACACTTGGACCCCTTTAATGGAGTAATGGTAAAAACACGTTTTCTGGCATCTTATAGCAACCTATCGCCAAACTAGCAACTAAAAGCAGTAATCCTTCTACAGTGGGTACTTAAATGAAATCGGACATGTTTGTGAGTCAAGCTTGCTCCATTAAAGAAAAAAATATTTGCCAGTTGGTTTGAAATCTGGTCATAAAAAAAAAAGACGCGCGCACACTCACGGAAAAACTAAACCCTTCAACTTTTCAAAAAGGGGGACTCAAGAAGGATGAAACTTGTCAGAGTCTCTCTTATTACTGTAAATCACCGTTCAAGCGAAAATAAACAACAGGGCATAGCAACACCTTGACAGTTTCCCCAAAGCAGGAATTATATCAATCACGGTCCCTGTGCGAGAAAAAGCAAAAAAAAAAAAAAAAAACAGTATGACGATGCGCTGAAAAGCTTGAACTGTCTCGCTAACGTCACTCTATGCCTACAAAAGATAAGCAAGACGGTTGTATAAATCACAACACCATATACATTAATAATTTGGAAATAATCAGATAATGTCAAGTCGAGATGAGAAATCGCAAGTATATCACTTTCTTCAAGGTTAAGCATGAGCATTTCCCTCATATAATTTTGCTGCCGCCAAGACAGTTTTCCTTCTTTTATAAAAGATATCATCGTTGGCGAAAGACTTGATGATGCATTGATACTTGACTCTCACGTAAACAAGAGCAAAGAAATGTTTTGGATGTTTCTCGTGCCTTAAACCTTTGATGAAAACAGACAAAATGCTGATTAATATAACCTACAAATTGGCTTCTCTACAGAATACGTTCAGATGAAACCCATTCGCGAAATTTCCAGTATATAAATACAAGCAACTCACTAATAGTCTCTGAAACGAAAGTCTGAAGGTCTCATGACTTCACGAATCAATTCCCGTCGTCGAGGGAATTCCAGGTGCGGCCCAAGTAGACACGTGCAAAGCGATATACTTAACAGCGGGCTTATTCGCGTAACAAGTTCAATGACGTCTTCTAAAGATCAAAAGAATTCTGCAGAATGACAAATGAGATCTCTATCAACACAGGCTGTGGTGTAGTGTTTGGAGATGTAGAGAGAGCATAGTCCAATATTTACATAAAACGGAGATGGGTTATGGTAGCAAACATTCATCTTATTCCCGCCATAATTAACTTCTATTACGACGTAATCGGGACTCCTTTTGCATTCTCTGTCTGTATCTGGTTTCCTTGGTAAGAGTGATAACCCAACTGAAGTGGTAAAAAGACTGCAGATAATGAATTTGGAGATAAATACAGGTAAGAGATGCCGATTTCGGTCAAGATTTTACTTTAAATGAAGCGTGTTACTTTATTTTTTCCTCTGAACGCGGCATTTAAATAAATAAATTCTCATGATTCTTCTGCTATAAGCCACTTGTGAGGATTTTTGTCTATATACATATTTGCCATCAATTACACAAGAATTACGTACCGATCAAATATGACAGTACAAACTCATGCACATACATTTGTGTAACTAATGTTATAATTTCAACAGTTAACGAACATAAGACTAAAGTAAGATTCTTTTTTATTATCATGAAAGTAAAAATCATACCAACTCTCATGAACCGAAAACGAATTCAGTGCTTAGTCATAAATAACACATTCGTAACCAAAAAAAAATTATTTTTTTCCGAGTGCATCGCAACAATAAACGCACAACCAACCACAAAAAATAAAACAATCTCATTGGGAAAACGACAGAGGGTACAACCTATAATCTCCATAATAGAAACTGCAGTCTCCCCACTTTGATTCCGCATAGACGCAGCCACTTCACCGTGACCGACATAGAGTTATAGGGCAGATCAAAACAAACCATTACACGTTTCAACAGGTTCGAAAATGGGGAGCTCTGCTTGCAGTGGATGTATATTCTCCCTTGTTCAAATATTTCCCCAATTTTTCATCGGTCGACTCACTTTAGCAGCAATTTGCTGTTGACCTAAAATGGAAATTCACATTTTTCTTTTTAAATATCTACTAAAAAGGAATGTAGGAAATGAAAATATCTAACTGCAACGCAATTTGGAAAGGAGATGTAGTATGGTAAATGCATAATTATCCAAGTGCATACATGCAAAATGAGCATGAAATTCAGATTATACAGGGCTATCTCCGCGGATCGTTTGCCAGTAGAACGAGTGGGTCTGCCCTCCTCTCCTCTCTTCAGCTTTCATTCTTTTTTTTCTTTTTTCTTTTTTTACTTTAAAACCACCGTCCCCCTCTCTCACTCAGCAAAGCAACTGCCCTTGCTCTGCTCTAGGTGGTTAGGTAATTTTTTTTTCGAGAATCTATTGATGGAATGCTCCTCTGAACCTGAAGTCATACGGAAAAAAAAATTAGAATCTTCAAAGGTTTTTTTTTTATTATCCATGAAAAACTGGATAATACATGCCACTGTTACGGAAAGAACAAAATGGATGTCAGCTAATACATTTCCCATGCACGGACGGCCAATCCCTAAATAAATTTCACGTTGAATGAGCACGCCTCGACTACCTGAAAATTCATGGCTGTCCTTGTAACACTTTATGGTATGCGTGTCATACTGCACAAAAAAATAGATAAATAAATAAATACACAAATAAAGAGAGAGATAAATAAATGGTCTCCATAACGACAGTAGCGTGGATAGTGTCACTCTTGCACAAATGCCTCTAACACTGTTACATTTGCTTATGTAATATGGCGTAGCAACAGTATCTCTTAACAAGGGTTCGCATCAAGCACTAAATTTCTATTGTCGATTTCCAAAAAAACTTTCAGAAGTTACTCTCGAAGTCATCAGTGCATTCATGAGAAGAATAAATCGCAAAATTAACGCCGATTCCACGAGATATGAAACTGGCAGTTATCAATTGTTAGTTTTAATATCATTCGATTATAACAACAGTAGAACTCTGCCTCACATCGAGAGAAAACTGACGGGAAAAATGCAGTCTGTAGTAAGGTACGACATCACCAATTCTTCTGCAACAGAAAATTCTTGAGAAAATGTACTCTCTTAAAAAGGCATGAAAACAAGTGTACAAGAGCACATCATCCTCAGCTAATTATTCTCTCAGAGGAAAACAAATAATATATATTAAAACTGACTAAAGAATAAAGAAGAACCACAGCCAAAGGCAAGCAGAGGAGAATGAATAAACAATAACTAATACGCGAAGCGACAGCAAAAGATCCTTTTCGGTTTAATGTTACGAGATAGGATTTCTTCCATCACGATCTTTTAATTTTGTTGTCAGATAGTGGAATGAAACGGGATATTTTTCTTTCCTCTCCACTCCTACTTCCATTTCGTGTTCATTTCAACCTCATCATTCTTTCTTGCTTGTAGAATGTAGTGCACTGGTGATGGAATGGGGAGTTAAAAGAAACAAAATTACAACTGATCCGCCATGTGAATCAGGATCTTGAGCAGATATAAAACTACGTAAGTGGGATGTAATTCAAATGGGAAAAATAATCATAACTCTTATACTGTTACCTTCCAGTTCGTTGTTGGCAGATCTGTGCAGCAAAAAGTTGACTTTCAGAAAAGGCAATAAAAAACGAAAGACAACCTTGACAATTTCAAAAGACAATATGCATCACTGTGTGTTGGCGTGTACTGAACTTGAGGCCTTGAAAACTTGACAGGAGATAAAAACAAGAATGTGAGGAATAAAACCAACAATAAGAATAAGAAAGATAACGACGATATCCCTAAAAGAAAAATACTTGCCGTCTAGAGAAGTAAAAGGGGAGGCAAGCTACCTTTCGACGTTATATAAAAAAAAGAAAAAAAAGAGTGCACAGGAGTGTGTGGTAAATGCGGCTAACCTCTGGAAGATAACCCAACACTTGCAAGCCGTATGCTCTCTCTCTCTCTCTCTCTCTCTCTCTCTCTCTCTCTCTCTCTCTCTCTCTGCAACAACAACACATATCTCCACAAATAGGTTGTGGTAAGTTTCATTTCATTTAGCAGTTTCTTGCATGATCAACACTAACCTTGATATCGTCCCTTCAGATGCATTTCTTTGGCGAAAAACTGAATGTTTCTTGGTAAATGATTCCCAATTCATTTTGCTCATTGATACGTCTATTGTAACTTGATAACAAGACTGTGGATTAACCTTATTTAAGCGCAATAGAGGAAAACGGCATTCTAATTCTTTTCCAATCAAAAAATTTCTTTGTTTGTTGTCAAAGTTAATGCTTTCTTTATCCATTCATTATAATTCAAGAACCTTTTATCCCACAGTCGTTTAAACAGCACAATAAAATGAACAAATAAAATTCGGTTGGACTTCGTCAACACAGCACGTCATGATTGCAACATACTCAACACATTCACTAGACCATAACTCAAATCCATCCAGATGAAAATACAAATCCATAAATCGATCACAAAAGTTCAAAAACGTTTCACTGAATACAAAAACTTTAATACAACCCTTGAATACAATAGTTCAATACATGTGGCGAATAGAATATTATTCACGACGTGAATACAATGCGAACGGATCGGTGAAGCGATTTCAAATGAACAGAACAATTTTGAATAGGGCAGTTTAGATCCATGTAATGAATTAAAATTGCATTTCTGAAGTTAATATAATTCCAGTTAATTCATGGATTGGATACCATTCATATGCATGCAGTAGTACCATTCACTTCCATCCAGGGAGTATATTTTAAACCCCTGCAGCAAATGCAGTTTAAATCTAAGCACCAAATACAATTCAAATCAAGGACTTTGACACACAAAAAGGAAAGTAATGCATGCAACGAACACAGGAGCAGTGTCTACAACACAACAATCCAGTCCAACACAGTTAATATAACTCAAGTGCGGTGAATACAAATTACTGTACACAGATGCATCGAATGCAGCAATGCAACGTTCGTCTGTCAGTGCACTAAAGATTTCCTAAAGGTCATGCATGCGTACGTGGAAACACAGGAACGTGCATTCTCCATTTACACCTCTCTCTCTCTCTCTCTCTCTCTCTCTCTCAAATGGTCTAGAATATATTATTATTATTATTATTATTATTATTATTATTATTATTATTATTATTATATAGAGGTAGTAGACCCTATTTCAAACATTTAGTGTTGAATGTTATTGCTGCATCAGCTGCATTCAATTTCTATAATTTTCTCCATCAGTTATTAGAAAGATAGAGAAAACTCCATTTAAACTGATCCAGGTGATGCAGCAATAACATTCAACGTTACACATTATTTTTATTATTATTATTATTATTATTATTATTATTATTATTATTATTATTATTATTATTACGAATGAATGGTAAAACCATACTGTATAAGTTCTCATTTCTTGTCTATTTTTTCCTTATTATTCTCCCCACCTGGTTTTCTCCTGAAATAAAACTCAAAAGCTAAACACCTCAATATCTGCGTAAATGATATATATATTTGGTCTGTTTCACTTACTATTTACTATAGTTTGCCAAATTTCCCGATTAATCATGTTTTAAATTCATCTAGATAACAAGCACGTCTTTGCAGTAGTTCACAAACACACACATTCTATATATATATGAGTATATATATATATATATATATATATATATATATATATATATATATATATATATATATATATATATATATATTTATATATATATGTGTGTGTGTGTGTTTGTATGTGTGTGTTGCATCAAAACTGGCTTCCAATGACGCGACATTTTGCCAAAAGTAATACCAAAAGAAAACATAATTTCCCTTAGAAATGTCTAAGATCAGTATGTCTTGAGAGCTACTGGGCACTGAAAATATTAATTTCTTTCTTCTTGATTTCTTCTTTTAAACAATAAAAAAAAACAATAATACTGAGGGTATTCAACAGGTGTCTCTGTGCTTAATAAATTATATTGATTGTTTACATAGCTTCTTTTCAGTTACATAACCCAGACAATTATCACCTCTCCGGGTAGGTCTTTAGCAGGGCTTTGCGACATATGACAATTTAGCACAGCAGATGTAAGATACAGATTTTTTTTTAACTTCATGTAGCGTACTCTTACACGTACACACATACACACGCGCGCGCGCGCACACACACAATTTGTTGAGACACCAACGTCAACGACTGAAAAGTGGGACGCGACAAAACACTAGACAATAATAGCTAGCTTCTGAGCCCTTCTACGGCAACATCAGACTGTGGGGTCTTTAGATGGCTGTTTATTGCATGGTTTGCTTTAACGTCTCATTGTCCTGCTTTCAAGTGCGTGTGTCTCACACGTATAAATGCGCATATGCATGTGTGTGTGCCGTAAAGTTTTAATATTTGTTTCAAAAGCACAGTTAACTGAAAGTTCCATACTTCCTACACCTCTCCTCTTCTTCGACCAACATTTTTCATTCTCGAATATTTTTCCTTATATTTTCGCAAAAGTGAGGCTCCTTCTTAGTTACTTCTTATACCAGCAGAAACAATTGCACTGATATAAAAAGGAAACAGATTCATCGTATATGTTTATAAGTTCTCATCTTCGGAAGAACAAAACTCCTCTTACTGAGAAATAAATCATATTCCCCTTTATCTCCAACGCCTAATTCTCTTCAGGGCTCAAAATCTACCTGCGTGGCATAAGTCTGACTACATTAGAATATAGTGATTCCACACAAGCGCTAAGCTATGAATATTTAAAATCTTTTCAATGACTAAGCATCAGAAAGACAGCCTTGAATGTAAAAAAATGTGCAGAAAGTTCGTAACATCTTCAAAGAAGACTCAGCCTAACAATAGCGTAAAATTCTTTGGGATGTCCACAGGGATCAAAGAAAATAGGTCATCTAACAAAATATAATGATCTCCATGGGTATTATTTCAGAGATATTAGAACACGTACAATAATAAGACAAAAAAAAATTAAAGAAAAGAGGTCTACTCATGTTACGTACAATAAGGTTAAAAAAAATTATTTAAGAGGATTATCTCTGGCCGGCAAAAACAAGTCCTGAGGAACAAGGGACAACTTTTATCTAAGTAATAAAGATCAGAATGAATTCAGATGCAAAGAGGACGAGGAGAAAGTGGGTTCCGTCACTCTTGAAATAAGTAATAGTTCAGTTACATACAGCTAGTTGTCAAGTGGCACCAGTTTAAGATCCAGATTATACTTTTACTTAATTATGCTTTTTACTGCAACACATATTTAGGTCGCAAATCAGTAAGAAAACGAGATAATTAGTCGAATGGCCAGGGTCCTTCACGTCCTATCTGAGGGCATGTCGACATTCATTCAAGTGGGTCCATACGATGCGTGGACGTTAGTAAAGGTCTGTCTAAGATAGATTAAGAGGGATAGAGAGAGGTTGGGTTGTCGGTTTGGGAAGGTGGGGGGAGGGGGTATTAAGCGGGAAGCTTAAGAAATAAATAACAAAATGAAAATGTTAGAAAGAGAAAGCGTATGCTTACTCACACAATTTAGAAAGAGAATGACTCCTTTTAATGGAAATGTACGAAATGTAAACTATGGAATATGTAAAACAGTTGATATATATATATATATATATATATATATACATATACATATATATATATATATATATATATATATATATATATAGATATAGAGAGAGAGAGAGAGAGAGAGAGAGAGAGAGAGAGAGAGAGAGAGACTGAACCTTCTTTGCCATAACGAAACTGGGTGAAATTTCAAATCAGTGCTTGAGCGCCATGGCGACGTGAAGGACACGTTGGGCCTTGATGGAATGCACACACTTGGAATCGATGACATCAACTACAGTTTTTCAAGGAGAGCTGCTTTTGCCCCTCGCCTCGTTCAAATTGTGCCCTTTGTTATCCACAGGAGATAAAGAGAGACATAAAAAGGCCTTCAGTTTATTGGATATCATGTGATAGCCATATGTCAGTTAAATGACCATCGGTATAGAAATCGACACACGGTTTTCAATTGCCGCTCATTCCTAAAGGCACTTACATAGTTATAACAACTCTCTCCTAACCAATAAAACAATCAATTTGAATTATATAGAATCAAATGTAGTTGTCGACATCAATTAACATACAAACGATTTTCAATTGTCATTCATTCATAAACGCCCTTATAATTGTATAACAGGTCTCTCATAACAAGTCAGCTAATCACTTTGAATTACAGAAAAACAAATATAGTCGTCCACAGCAAGCAGCTTACAAACGGTTTTCAATTGTCATTTATTCTTAAATGCCCTTATATAGTTATAACAAATCTCATCATAAATAAAATAATCAGAGTTATATCAAACCAAATATAGTCGTCCACAGCAACCAGCATGCAAACGATTTTCAATTGTTGTTCATTCTTAAACACCCTTACATAATAATAACAAGTCTCTAATAACCAATAAAATAATCAGTCTGAATTATATCAGATCAAATATAACCTTCCACAACAATCCACATATAAACGGTTTTCAATTGTCCTTCACTCCTGAACGCCCTTATATAGTTATAGCAAATCTCGTAACCAGTAGAATTATAAATTTGGATTGCATCAAATCAAATATAGTCGTCCACAGCAATTAACACACAAACTATATTTAATTGTCATTCATTCCGAAACACCTTTGCATAGTTTTAATAAATCTCTCAGAACCAGTATATTAATCAAGTTAAATTGTATCAAATCAAATATAGTAATCCACAGCTCACCCATCAGCTTCTCACTACATCCCAACTTATTCCCAAAAGACAAACGAACCTGTAATCCCTACGCGACATTGACCAGGAAATTTGCCATGCAGCTCGCTCTCCAGTTTCTCCTTAAAAACAATGCTTCGGATGTTTATACAGGTACCGCTTTGTTTTACTGACACAAACTGAATCTTTCATGCACTATACCTCAGGCAGCGTCTACTGCAAATGTCACTGAACTGAACACGTGATTTTAACAGGGTACCACTTAACGGCTTCGTGTGCTTTTGTGTGACTATGGATCCTTTCACGTCCAGTATCAAATTTCATTTACTTATATCACTCTGAGCTCCTATCTAAAAAAGGCTAAATTACCATTTGTCAGGGGAAATATTGTTCAAAAACACATTCCATTCTACTTTCGTTTCCATGAGTTTCATCTCTACATTTTTCTACCTTGCCTAGCATTATCAACAAAGAAACTGGCGGAGAAATTGAACAGGAGCTTTTTAAGGTTTCGAAAAGGACAAATTAATTTATCATTCGTCTCCACACGCACACACCCACTGGAGAGAGAGAGAGAGAGAGAGAGAGAGAGAGAGAGAGAGAGAGAGAGAGAGAGAGAGAGAGAGAATTTTAGACTGAATATACTTATTTCAATTTCAGTGTCAAATCCTTTTTAAGCATAACGAATAAATCATAATTCTGGTAATTAAAGGAGAAGCATACTTACTACGGCCTTCGAGCAGCCACAAACCAATGGCACTTGTGAGATCCCAGAATCCAAAGTCCACCAACAAGACAATTTCTAAAATCCGAATTTAATTTTGCTATTCCTGGCATTCCACAAGAATGAATAATGGCACGGCATATACATTCCAATACTAAATACCTCAAACGTATGGTAATTGAATGTTGTAATGAGCAATTAAACTGAATAGGTCCGAACCCGTGACCAGTTCATACGGAAAAGTTAGTTTTACAATACTGCAACTTAATCTGACTGAGTGCGATTGCTAAGTATTCTATATCTCGATCTCCATTGTGACTACTCTTCCCTTACATTTCCCTTTTATTTTAACATACATACTGTACATACTGGTGACACTTTGGAATGCCAGACTCGGCGGAACGAACGGCGTTCATTCCTCCACAAGTACAGTAGAGCAAGCGCTGAGGAATTAGAACTTAAATCGTGAGTCGTGTGTGAGAGACCTTACACTATAATGGATGTTACGTGGTGACAAATAATTTTTGAGCCAACAGGTTATTTTTAAACAGAGTAAGTGGAAGTTATGCTGGTTGGTATAACAGTAAAATAGTAAGGTAAACTATGAGCTGAATCGAGGAAGATTCTCGTTTAAGTCTGATACCAAAACCAACCAAAAGTGTTTCTGGGATTATGTGTAAGAATAACGATTAATTCGGAATATTCTGTAATACATAAATACATACGTACACATGCACATTCATTCATACAAGAACAGTTTACCAACGACTAACAGAGAGAGAGAGAGAGAGAGAGAGAGAGAGAGAGAGCTCTGTCGTTGACCCCGGAGGCAACAGCAACTGTGCAAATGCTGCATCAAAAATTAAAAAAAAAAAAAGAGATATTCACCTTGAAGTTTGCATTGCAGAGTTCATCAACAAACATGCCCTTGAGAGGTGGATATAAAAAATGCGAATTACATAACCGTGAAAGTCGGATCAAAGACTTCAACGATGACCACAGGCAGCGACGCTCCGAGCTCTTTGCCTACAGCAACACGGTAAGTTATTGAATAATTACCTGCTTGCTTGCTTGTTTGAAGCCGAAGGAAATTCACTTTTTTAGAGGTTCTCTTGAAAATTTGGTTTGTGTGAAGGACGCCAGTCTCCAAGGAAACATTAATTCTTGCAACAGCTATTAGCTGTCACAAGTATTAGCTGCCTAGTGTAGGTCTCGCTGTCAAAAACATTTATTTATTTGCTCACTCAAACTTCTTTACTGCAAGGACTAGTTCACTCAACTTTACGAATTTATTAACTACATATAACCAATTTAAAATGCAAAACAATAATAATAATAATAACAATAATAATAATAATAATAATAATAATAATAATATGTAACTAATAATAATAATAATAATATCATATTGATGAAAGTATTTGAAATAATAACTTTAAAGACAAATAATTATATAAACTCAGTAGCACTCAAAACATATTCTGCTTAACTGAGGGCACCAAAACTGAATGTTTTTCTTTGTCAAATCTAAAGAAAGTATATAAATGAATATAGTCTAAAACTACAAAAAGCAAAATCAATAAACAATGATACAAAAATATCTATGATAACACTTACCATACATCTCAGAACAAAAAATAAAAGTGCCCGGTATGTAATTCTAATACATCTGACGACATTACATGAACCTGATTTTCACTCTAAATCATGGCCCAAGTATTTCTAGATGATCTTGACATTTTCATCGTTGCTGATATTTTTAGCAACTATTTTTCTTATTATTTCCATCACTATCTATTTATGCCGGCATCTGCGTTATCTTTTTTGTTTTTTGTTTTTTTCTGATTGAAATCCGTTCTACCACAACTGGTGCAGAGCCGCATCACCCGACAAAAACTGTAACGTAAACACATCCGGACATTGAAACAATATTTGTCTTTTAGCTTTATCGCCCACATCCCGATGTGTTTATCTGATAACAGCCGAAGAACAGCGTCATTTCGATCCTAATCGTCTGGGATCCCTAGGACTCGACGATAACGACAGTGAATGATAGGCCTATTCTATGGCTTTCTTTCTCCTTTTTTTTCTCTCTGGCCTATTTGTTATTCTGACGTCATTCCATGTGTTTGTGTGTGTGTGTGTGTGTGTGTGGTGACAGAGAGAGAGAGAGAGAGAGAGAGAGAGAGAGAGAGAGAGAGAGATATTTGTATAATTACACCTATAAAAATATGCCCACAAACACACATTATCCTAACACAGTGAGGGTTCTCACACAACCCACTACAACGTACAAAAATTCCAAATGATTTCATAAATGAAATCTTATCCCCCACGAAAATCTAACAGAAGGAAAGGTCAAATATGTCCATCAAAATTCTGCCAATTTTGATTATTTACATTGCACCGTGCTCATTTTCAATTAAGATGCAATGAAAAATCATTATGAGGATTTGGCACATAAAAGTCATATGGTTGAAGCTGTCAAAATTAAGGAGCCAAACAACATTAATTTTTCATAAACATTATGGAAACCGGATCTAACTGATAAGATCTTTGTGAACTCTAGGTTGAAAAAGATTCCTATTCTTATCCCCTGCCCTAATTCATCCTATATCCCGTAACCGTCTGTCTTTTATAATTCATCCGCGATTATTGATTATTTCAACGACTTTAAAGTATTTTCTTAGTGATTAGTATGAATGGGTGCAGGATGTCTTCTTGTAATATAATGATTTCCGTTTGCTATATTATTTTATTCACATGATTACCTTACTTCTTCATTGTAAAAATTTTTACAGTTCCGAAAACACACATACACACACAATATCACAAATATATGAGTGTATATATATATATATATATATATATATATATATATATATATATATATATATATATATATATATATATATATATATATATATATTGTGTGTGTATGTGTTTTCGAACTGTAAAATTTTTTTTACACAAAATCCACGAAGGAAAGAGAAACAATGGAGTGCTGCGAGGCCTGTCAACCTGTCGTCCTTTACTTAGCAGATTTCGTGGATTTTGTCTTTATTTATATATTCATTACGTTCCATATTTTCGTGATTCATTCATATATATATACACACATATATATCAATATATATACACACATATATATCAATATATATATATATATATATATATATATATATATATATATATATATATATATATATATATATATATATATATATACCACAATCAGGGTGAAGTAAAATTGCTTTCACACATTACTATATACATCCTCAAAGGAATGAAACTGCAATATATATATATATATATATATATATATATATATATAATAAACAAGGTAACTTTCCAAACCTACAAGTACAGGTGTGCTGAGGTAAACCTGCCTGACCTTGTGAAAAGACTTCCTTTAGGCAGCAAGGGGGAAGAGACCCAGTAAGAAATGACACGGGCGGTAGGTGCGTACTTTCAGCTCAAACTCGATTACCTCATGACCTTTCCAGTGCGAGTAAAATTGCCTCGGGGTAAATCACTCGCCAAAACCAGAAAGAGAGCCCTCGGCTGCATGACTATTTGGAGCTAACTTCGAAATGTAGTTCAAGCTTCCATAAACTGTGAAATGTATTTTTACGGTCACTGTACGATTTCTAATGGGTAAATGCTGCTGTACGTGGGCATTAAAACTGTATCTTCTACCTCTTAATGACATCAGAATTTACCTAACACACACACACACACTCACTCACTCTCTCTCTCTCTCTCTCTCTCACAATGTTTGAAAAACTCTTCGCTTCAGGATATTAGAGATCTGAGTCAATAATGAAATAAAATAGCATGATTTGCTTAGACGTGTGCAAATAAAGAGCCTGAAATTACACGTACAGTTTCATTTTCTGTTTCATTTTATCGTAACCTTCACGAAAAGCAAAAAAAGCATTGTACACCCTAAAGGCTGAACGAATTAGTGGTAGGAACTGAGAAGAGGCTTTATACAAGAGTTAAAAGTGGTCATCTCATCTTGTTGCAATATAATATGCTAGAAATTACATAGTGTGACTACCATTTTATTTTCTGAAGCAAAAATTTAGATAAATGTGTGAAATAAATTCATATTCTAAGAAGTATAGTAATGTCGAAGATAAAATGGTGCTGAAATCATTATAATCGCTTTTGATTGGCTGACTTTGGACATAATACTTTAACAAAGGTTCAGTACGCGCACATGAGAACACTTGAGGGCGGTATAAATTCTATCATTTAAGCAATAACAACAAAAACAACTAACAGAAAATAAAAAAACCTACAATTGATTAGTCACATGATTACAAAACAAAACAAAATCTATTCATCTACTTTATCTAAGAACGAAATTATTAACAGCTTACAAAACATTTTTGATACATTTTTTATTAGTATTAAGTTTTGCGAAAGATGGCCTCTAAGTTAGTAAGCCTTTATTTGGCGTCTTCTAAATCTGCACTTTATGAACAAAAATAATGTGACCATATTTTGGCAGGTTCCATATTCAGACAATGAAAATAATAATGTTATTTATCATCGTTAATCTAGGCTTTCACAGCACATTAAATAACGTAATTTCTGGCTTGTCATGAAAGTTGGAAAATTAGTATTCATTGACATCTTTTGAGACTTATCGACACGAAATCTCTCGAAATTGAATAACAAAAGAGAAAGCCGGGTGATAATGGTTAATTAGGGAAAAAAATGTCATGGAGTAACCGATACCTTAACTTAATAAACTTGTAAATATATTTGCGCATGATTTACTGCTCTAAAGCGTAAGAGAAATAGATTTTTTCTTTCAAAGAATAAAGTAGGATGTAATGGCAAATGTAATTTACTTCAGTTAATCTAAGAAATTCATTAAGACTGCTTTCATCATTCCGTTCTCTTAGTTTATCTTCAAGATGCTTTATTCAAAAGCGTCAGTAGCAAAGACCAAGGAATCATGAAGTGTTCCAAGTTACGTTCAGACTGAAGCATCGGGCTCCAAAAACTTCAAGAAACTTAAAAAAAAAGAAAAACAATGATTAGCATGTACAAATCTCCCCCTCCTCTTTCTCAAAGTAACGATGAGTTATACAATAATTTTCAAAACACAAAGCATATGACAGACTGTTACTGTGATCTCATCTTACATACAAAGAAAATGCTATGTATTTTACGCCACTGAAATAGATGCGTATTATCATTGTTTAATATCTGATTCAGCGAATTTCTTCCTCTAGCTAATGTATTTTGCGCTGTCTTCACCATATCTGCATTCTGTATTGTTTTATGGCTTTAAACTCAAATAACGTATATTATTAGATACATACTTGGATAAGAACTGTGGGGAGGGATGCTGGAGATGAGGAGATATTTGTGAATGATAAAGCACAGGAAGGAAATGTGTCGGGCGGAGTTGGAGGAGATTATTATTATCTATAAGCGAACGAGTAACAAACGAAACACAAAATTAATCTGTGAAGAAAAAAGTGCAACGCAATTCCCCTTATTTAGTTTCGGTTACTGATGAGATCTGCTGATGATCGTTACGTAACGCCGCTAAAGGAACAGTAGTAAATCGATGCTGTCCCAGATGTGCAGAATACGGAGTAGGGTTGAAATGGTACTCTTAAGGTCAGGCTGAGGTTACAGGCAATAACCTCTCCCTCACACCACACCACAATAATCCAGAGACCAAACTCCATAATCGAGACCGTAATTGTGGATAAACTTCCTCCATCGCAGTTGAAAGGTACTGCTTCGATAAAATAATGGAAGAACAAAAGAATGCAATCGAATGTAAATCCAGAGTCGAGTCTCTCTGGACTTGACTGAAAATACCAAGGTAAATATCGATGATCTGTATATCGTAAAAATGGCTTAAAGCGTAAAAATTCCAAGACTTATTTTTTCTACGTATGGGCAAAAGAAACTGAATCATTAAACATTATGTATAGCGCCTACAATTAATCAGATAATGTAGGAATACCTGTTGAAGCAGTTGACAGCTGGTGTCTTTTTACTCAGATACCTGAAAGAGTATCGGGTAACTATTTCAAAAGAACTTTTGCCACAATCTGTCTGCCAAAGTATTAACCCTTCCACTTCATTTTAAAGGGGGCTTTGTAGAGGGTTGTTGGTGTTTGAAATATGTTTGGATCAAAATATATTTCCTCGTGCTTTTGATGCTAAAAATATCTTTTTGAGGAATTTCAGCTCTTCAGATTTTGGATCATTTCTCAAAGAAAATCTTGGAGTCCAGGTTCTTTATCTTCCAAAATATACATCCTGATTTAAAGTTAGTTTTCATCTCTGAATGCCACATTCAGAGAGCAAAATTACTCTTTTAATCAGGATATATATATATATATATATATATATATATATATATATATATATATATATATATATATATATATACTTGATTTCTATGATACTTCTTCTTCTTCTTCTTCTTTTAACGTGCTTTTTCCCATTTTTTTGTATGGGGTAAGCATGATGCCTTGCAGAAGAAATAATATTTCTTAACAATGGTATTTTCATGTTCACAGCAGACGCTAAATCTTAAAAAAAAAAAAAAACATATATATATATATATATATATATATATATATATATATATATATATATATATATATATATATATATATATATAAATGCAAGTTGTAAATATATTTCTACTTTACTTTATTAGCATTTAATCAAAACTCACAATTATGAAAGAGTAACAAGTTGTATGTATGTTTAGGCAGTATGAACATTATGTGGTAAAGAAAATATCAAGAAGATTCTTTTTATATGAAAAAACATTCTCTCGTTATCTTGTATTTTCTCGTCCATGACTGCAATCATACTGTTGGCAGCCTTTAACGCTGTCACCATGATTCTACTTACTAATTTTGAAAATGTTATAGACATATATTTTTCATATAGTAGTGAATCTAAATCTTAATAGCTAACAGAATTTATTGAAAATTTCCCTTTGGAGTTTGTCATCTTATTTAAAGACTGGTGAAGCTCAATTCAGGGTAAAAAAAAGCCACGGGTGACAGAATCTCATGTCCACGTGAAAATAAGCCAAAGATCCTGGCTGTGCACCATCTACAAGAGGGCAATAAGAGAGAGAAATCATCAGCAGCTTCGAGAAGTAACCTCATACAAACACATCAGTCCAATGGCTGAGATCTAAGGACTCTAGTAGTAGTAGTCTGGAACAGGAAAAAGACTATTTGGGAGCTAGCAACGAAGTTATCAGCAGGAGACCCTAAAAATGTCCTTTCGCAACTGTCTTCGAATTTGGATTTTTCTAATATATATATATATATATATATATATATATATATATATATATATATATATATATATATATATATGTATGTATGTATGTATATATATATATATATATATATATATATATATATATATATATATATATATATATATATATATATATATGTATGTATGTTTCCGTGTGCATGTATGTATGTATCCATATGCACGTAACCATGTAAGGTTGTCATAACGGTTGGACACTCGTGTTCGATCAGTCCCGGCCGACCTACGGGAGGAGGAGGAGGAGGAGGAATGTATTTGCCATAAAAGAGTAAATACGATATTGCATTATAAATAGGTGAAGCCATAAAAAGAAAGGACGGCGAAGAAAAAGCACGGTCAAAATGCATTATAAGTTTGCTCCCGCAGCCTTGACCACATAGATCGGATTAGCCCCATAGACACATGATCGCAACTCGAATGGTTTTGAGGTTCTTGCTTAACCTAATGGAGAGATACAAGGACGATGCGGCTTCTCTCTCTCTCTGTTTTACATAATATAATTTATCTTGAGATATTTTCGAGTGTCTGGTAACATTCGATCTTAGAAAACACTGATGTCGTTATGGAGAATGTTAAACCACTCAACGAGGCACAATATTTGATATAAGAAACAGTATTACAACAATAGTTCTATGACAACTAAGATAAAGCAACCGCAGTTATCGCTGACATAAATGCCAGATGACCAAAATGGGGTTATCAATTCTTTTACTAAATTTTTATCTATATCATTTCAGGTTACTAAAATGGGGTTATCATTCTGTTACTGTTTAAGTTTTATTTAAATCATCTCATCTATACTGTAGCAGGTGGGGGGAAAATTATTCGGAAACCACAACAGGAACAGATTTTTCATGTCAGCCTGCTCCATCATAGCTCTAAACTGAGACGAATAACTTTAAATGCTGCTATTATTAATATTATTATTATTAAAATAGTTTAACCAGACCGCTGAGCTGACTATCATCTCTCATA
>NC_089752.1:18460500-18488000 GCF_040412425.1 Macrobrachium rosenbergii | reverse complement strand
TTGAGAGATTTGCACATATTATGTAAAGTAATGGCGATATCAGGGATTCCGATCTGACGTTAAGCAAATAAGCGAAGTTCGTGCCATGAAACGCTTCTCCGTAAAAGGACAGCCGCCTTTTCATAATTTTGAGCGATGCATTTCCGACTCGAAATGAGCACGAATTGCGAAGCACTGCGCATCATTGCGTGATAACTTCAGCCGCTACACAGGATAGCCATAATTATGTCTGAATTAGATTACTTGTCTGATATCCATACCTTGGCACACGGAAAACATAAATGCAAACATAAAGCAAAAATCTCTAATTGCGGTATGAAAATGTATTTGTTTTACCATACTGAGAACGAAAGATGGCGTAATCGAGAAAATACTACCATTTACAATACTACCATTTACTTCTCCGTCAAACTTCCATAACACGAAAGCAAACACTTTGCATGGCCAAGCGGAGCAATAAGAACCGAATATTTTCCCAATTTGAGAAGGCGAATGAAAAATCGGGCGCTCAATGAACCCGACTTCCACTAAATCAAAACACTTCCCGAGTAGCCCCGAAATCACGCGTCACTAAATCCTGCTCTTTACACGCCTGGGCATTTCTGACCTTCCCGCCCTCGAGTCATGAAGAACAGCCGAAAAGAGCAACGAACAGGCTTGCATTTAAGAGCCCGTCCCATGACCACCGCAGCCTCTGACCCACCCAGCCATCATCCCGCTCCTCCTAACCATCAGAATAACCCAGGATCGTGCGGGCATCGAGAGGGGCATTTTGTCATGCACGAACGGACGTGATGCACGCTCGCTCGTTCCACGAACGTGGGCAGCGGGATGGTACTTCCAAAATGCTCAGTGGCCGTGCCCTATAATGCTGTAGCTGTTGGTGGCTAGCCATTTATAAGAAGTGAGAGAGAGAGAGAGAGAGAGAGAGAGAGAGAGAGAGAGAGAGAATATGACGTTCAATTACCCGTTCAGACCGCCTTTCCTAAGCCATGATAGAAGCGATACCAAGGGGAATTATACGCACGTTCATTACTACAAGTCAGCGACGCTCCGAGTGGGAAACATTAGGCCGATAACGGAGGAGATAGATGGCAAAAGGGGTTATCTCGAACCGAGAAATTGCTCCAAATTTACTTTCGCTTTTGACTGGGGAGCGATACGATAGGTTACGAATTTGCCCCCCGCCCGAGGGTGAAATGAGCAAAGTGAGATTTCGTTCTTTAAGAGGAAGAGTAACAGAAATTAAATCTTTTTGTATGTTCTTATTCTACAGTATATATTAATCTGCTGATTTGCTAAAGGTGAAATGAAGACTACAACATAGTTGAACTTAAAGTTCCTCCTGCGAAAACAAAGTATGCATACAGTTACAAAGGGCGAAGGATAAATGACAGAGATCAAAGGAAGTAAGTCACATTTACAAAAGAAATGATAGGCTAAATAATGTTTACAATTTAGAAAACACATGATTAGTGAAAGCTATTATAATCTTATTGTCAAGATAACACCAATATCTACAAATTCTTCAAAATCAACATAGATTAAAAAAGTCAAAATGATTAAATTCGAACCATTTAATCTTTAATTACTGCACTGTATAGACTATAGCGTACCTGTCACCTCCACAAATGACGCAGACGATGACACGGCGGAAAAAAACACGCAAGACAAGACGAAGAAAGGACGCCCAAACAATGAGGTAACGGGATGAGAGATTAAGTGATAAGCAGAGAGGTTAGACAAAACAAGGAACGAGGGATGAAACAAACTCAGCAAAAACAGAGACTGAAGCCCTAGACGACTATACGCTGGCATCAAATACGATTGTTACTACTGACGTACTAATATGCAAGGTCTAGAGAACATTAACATCGATTATGAATGGCACAGGATATTATTATTATTATTATTATTATTATTATTATTATTATTATTATTATTATTGTGAGTTCAAACACCAATCCTATGGACGTCTAATATGAAAATATAATTACCATCGAGTGTGATAATAATAGTAACATGGTATTATTTTAATGATGATGACGATTATTCATAAAGAACTCATAATAGCATAAGTCATTAAAGTGGTGAAGAAGTCCACAGAGGTATAAATGCCACTATATATATATATATATATATATATATATATATATATATATATATATATATATATATATATATATATATATATATATATATATATATATATACAGTATATACAAATGAGAGCTTTCGAAAACCTGCTCGATTCTCTTTCTCAACCTGACTCAGATTGAGAGGGAAAATAGAGCAGGTTCTCGTAAGCTCTCGTTTGTATATACAGTATATTTCTAATATATATTGAAATTTACACCACTGGATTTTTTCACCGTTATTATTATTATTATTATTATTATTATTATTATTATTATTATTATTGTTGTTGTTGTTGTTGTTGCTGTTGTTGTTGTTGTTGTTGTTGTACGTTCAAGCACCATTCCTGTGGATATCAAATATGAAAATATAATTACCATCTATTATAACAATAATAGCCCTACGATATTATTATTATTATTATTATTATTATTATTATTATTATTATTATTATTACTGTGAGATAAAAATACCATTGGTACTTATCTCAAATGAAAATATGGTTGTTTCTTAATAATTTTTGGTCATTCAATTGAGCTCCGAGAAAATTAAAGAACATACCAGTATATTTCACTTTCTCTTTGTAATGTTAACGCCGTCCTTCAGCTCTGTGGAACGACGGTTTGCAAGGAAGACATTACCATGTGAAAGATGTGATAGAAAACATGCAAGAACAATGATATTATCAGATTCACCAATACAGGGCGTGGACGTTCCTTAGCACACATACACACACATACACACACGCACACACACACACACATAGAGAGAGAGAGAGAGAGAGAGAGAGAGAGAGAGAGAGAGAATGTTCTTAATGTGGAATATCATGGAACAGAAGCCAATGTTTTCCAGCGCTCCCCTGGCGTCCTTTCAACCTCTCACTGTGTAACCTAAATTAAAGCTGCTTCCAAATCCAAGAATAACATTTGCATTTCTTTTACTTCAGACTGGAGACTATAAAGAAGAATGAAGATCCTAAATTTAAATCGGAGCCTTGTTCCTTATCCAAAAACATGAGGAACTAAAGAAAATAATTTAACTTAAAACAGAAGACAACACCAAAAGGCCAAACAACCCTGTAAAACTACAGGAAAAAAAACAGCATGCGAAGAATACAAGAAAGTAATGGCAGCCATTAAAGAAAAATTACACTGATTTATGAAACTGTCTGACAAAAAAAAAAATTCAAAGCGGATGTAACATAGATTCAGTTGTTTGCAATTGATACCTTAGGCGTTCATTAATTTACGTATATATATACAGTATGTGTGTAAATGGCATAAATTCGTGGATTTATTGGCCTGCATACGTATATATCAGTAATGTGCATATGGCAGCCACGTTCAATTCTTTGTTGTATGTATGTCCTCGAAATATGTGTCAGCCTCTTCAGCATATTTATTCCACTCAATCTGTGTGTCTTTGTCAGGTTTTCTGTTTGCAGAAACTGACCACCTGCTTCCTGTGTGCTGATGTTTTATGTAATCCTGTCTGTCCGTCTATTTGTGTGCGTGTTGTTCAAAAATGTTTGTCCTGCTTTCCTTGTGTGCTCTGTGACTCAGGATTTTCACTGGACTTGACCAAGGGAACAATACTCGGGGCAGCTTCACATGTGGCTCATCGGCAAGGTAGTTAGTTTGCTTGGTGAATAAACAGCTGGAGGAAGGAAGGAAAGCTGAGACGAGCGTGGAAGAGGAGGAGGAGGAGGAGGAGGAGGAGGAGGAAAAAGCCTGGGGAAAAACAAAATGTAAGGAAAAAATCAGAGGAAGAAAGTGCCCGTGAATGCCCAATTCTTCTAAAAACGAAATCCGCTACCCGCGTATGATTAAAAAAAAAAAAACATGAGGAAAAAGGGGAAACAATAAAAGCAGCAATAACGGCAATCTCTTTAACAACACTTCCGAAACAGAAAATATGGTAATTACCCAATAATATAAATAATAAGAAATGAAAATTACATTGTATGCGAAGACTAAAATAACTCGGACATGAAAGAAAGACATGATTATGACCCACGTGGTCCTGGCGTGGATAAGCCAGAAAAGGTGTAACAGGTGCGCAGAGCGAAGCGAAGAGAGAGGAAAAACGAAAATGGATAAAAGACGAAGAGAGAAATGGCATGAGGCCGTTGACTCATGAAGATGCCAAAGAAACCCCTTATCTTGGGCTCCCCTCAACCCCTTATTTGGGCTCTAATTTTTGTATGGAACGATTGGTACCCCGACCTCCATTACCCACCTGTATTACTGCACTTTTAGTTCGTGCCATCATGGCAATCAGGAGGAATTTGGAGGTTACATAATTTCGTGGGACGGAAATATGATCCAACGGAGACAGCAAGCAAATGAGGAGAGAGAGAGAGAGAGAGAGAAGGGAAGTTCAGCCATCGACTTTTACTTTTCTTTAAGAGCGGAACTTGCCCATGAGTTCTCCTGTTCCATGGTTTTTTTTTTTTTTTTTGGAAAAAATAAAACACTTGATACATTACACCTATGAGGATGAGAGAGAGAGAGAGAGAGAGAGAGAGAGAGAATGTCAATTTTACAGCATTTAGAGCTCGATGTTTACAACATGGTTTCACAACAGTATCAAGATTATCTTGTTGAATTTGCAGTATGGTATACAATAATTGCACAACAGACTCCAGCCGCTGTAAGTTTATGAAACACAAGTACGTTAAGCATTTACTCATACACAAACAGCCAAGTTTGTAGTTGTGTTGCTCTTGCACACTGGTGTTGGAGATATGATGAACTGAGACTCATTCACGTACTGTGGAGCCAGTAACAAAAAGCACAGCTGATTCCCTCGCCAGGAGTGGTTTAATTATTGAACTGAAAGCTAATAAGAAAGTCATAATCTATGATATTTGGTGCTTTGTACCGTCTGATTATATACAGTAGATCCATCAGCCTGTGTCTTTGTCTTTTGATGATTTAGGTAATGTGAAGTCGATTCAAATGCACCAGTTATTACAAAAAATAATGTGTCAAATCGAAGCTGCATGTGCACGTAATTGCACATTAGAGCTTTTGAGAAATTCTTTGCATACTTAATATATCTTAAGAATCACAGTTCAGTAGGATAAAAAGTAAAATATTTCTTTCCTCTGAAAAACTCTTGTTGTATTTCATCCACATCAAATTTTTTGGGATAGGATGATCAAGTGGTTATTCCAGAGCCCATTATTCTTCCCATTCTATATTACTATTTTCATTTGGTTTGGAAGCTATTTGACCTATTAAAAAAGTTGGAAATAATACTCCTATCAAAAACTCTGCAATTATCTAAATAAAGATAACTAAGAGGAAAAACAAAACAACAATAAGGCATAAAACAGCACCTGCTACGCCCTACACTGCATAGTCAAAACAAAAACAGCCACTTTCCGCCTTTCATCGTCTGCTCAGACTTCCTCGCCGACCCCTCTTCTTCCGCCTTCTCTATATCCCCAGAAGTCTAAACATCTTCTCTTCCGAATTCGCAAACCATGACCTCATTATAGCACCAGTTGAATCGTTTATCATCATCTCCGCTGTCGTTTCGGTAGTTATTCTTAATCTATCAACTATAAAAAGTCGGAGGACCCAAAACATACCATGCATCACTGGTTAGCTATGTGCCCTAGCAACCTTCTCTCTCTCTCTCTCTCTCTCTCTCTCTCTCTCTCTCTCTCTCTCTCTCTCTCTTACGAACCCCAGGGGGCCTGTCTATTCACGGGGAAATATTTAGCTGTTTTATGACGCTTGCGTACACTCATATTCATTAAATTAGGGGAGAATTTGACTGTTAAAAAAATAGTGGTATGCTCCCTTTTATGGTAATTGTAAGTATGATTCCTTTTTTTATGTACATACCAAACTAAATATTTATTTATATTTTTCCCTCCCTTTATTTATTTATTGAAATTAGAGCTTTCCAACCATCTTGCCTCTCCATCATCTTTATATAATAGTTAAAGGTAAGCTTTGGTCAAATAAAGTCAGTGTCAGCTCTGGAGGATGTGAAATCCTACGCCAAAAGAGAGGATGTAACATCTCAAGTGAGAACACAGACACCACAGTTAAGGGAAGGGAAGTGAAACCCACTTCAATAACACTTCTCTACAGAGGAGTTGTTTATTACAAATACATACATAGACACACACACACACGCGCACACACACACAACACACACACACACGCACACACACGATATATATATATATATATATATATATATATATATATATATATATATATATATTTGTGTGTGTGTATGTATGTATGTCTTAATGTTAATCCAGCTGAGAGTTAATAGTTTTTCCACTTCATCGATAAGGTTTGAGTTCATTCCGGGTGATGTCAAGCATATCTGGAATGACATTCCAGCACTGATACCTTCATCGGGGTGTTGAATACGTCTGGGTGAATGCTATTGCCCGGAATGAATGCAGAGATCACTCACCTTCAACTAACTAGATACCTTTGAATCAGTGACCTGTTATATCATTATTAAACTTCCAGGAGAGGAAGAGAGACAGAGGCATAGAAACCACAGTTAGAAACGAGACCAAAGTATGATTAAGGTATTTCAGATTCACATCTGGGAACGACAGAAATAAAAGAGACGACGTGGGTGCTAGGTGCAAGGGTAATCTCTCTCTCTCTCTCTCTCTCTCTCTCTCTCTCTCTCTCTCTCTCTCTCCTTAGAGAAACACTTCACCAAGAGATAAGACAAATACGTGTCTGTCAGTGATGACACAAAAGCTCATCAGCCTTCACTTTTTTTTAAATTCTCTCTCTCTCTCTCTCTCTCTCTCTCTCTCTCTCTCTCTCTCTCTCTCTCTCTCTCTCTCCCTCCCCTTCCTCTTTTGTTCATCAACTTGACTGACAGGAGAAGACGTCAGAACAAGATCTGACGTTCTCGTGATAAGGTATGAGGCATAAGACCCTTCTTTATTTTGATACAAAATAAGCCATTAGCCTCGTACGTCAAGGGGTTCCTTTTCATCACCAACACACACCTCTCTTCCTCAAAAGACAAAAAATGATTTTCGTTTAATATTATCACCCTACTATTTCCAACATTGCAAGCAATGAAAGTATTTTCGGAATAAAACAAGAACACAAAAACACAGAAGTTCAATTACTATTATTTAAACACATTCACATAGTGCTGTAGTGAATATAGTGATAAAATTGAAAGTGAAAAATGTCTTACAATTTAATGGATAACATTCATTTTTAGAAAAAAACCATGATATTCACGAAGAAAATGAGGTTTATAACAATAACTCTCTACAAGACAAAAAATGCAATCACATTTTTTGGGGTAATATAATACGGTCTGAGAAGTCCACCCTCTTATTTTTCACTTACTCATGAAGTTTCCCATTGTGGTTAGAGCTGACGACAATAAGCGCTATTATTTCCCAAACATATGGACTTCCATGTATATGTGCACTGTTAAAGTGAGTCTTACCCACCTCGGAAATGCAATCAACAGAATTTCCAGTATTGTAAAATTAGATATTATATATACTGTTAAAGAATTTTAGTAAGCTCATGAATATATAAATTCTCGGTAAATATAAACAAGGGATAAAATGGAATAGAAAATAAATGAACAAGCAAATACAAGCATACTTAAAAGCCGCATAAATTTTAGTACAATAAATCCTATTATTATTATCATAATATCTATTTTTCGAAATTTTAGAAGTAAGACGCAAGTTTTTGCTAACTAAATTTTTTATTTAAAAATAGAAAAAGACTCCATCAAGTACTACTGAAACTTGTTTACCCAAAGAAATGGTACGAATAATTGAAAACCTAAACATTCTGCATAACTGATATCGTATTAGCAAAAGACGATCAAAAAGATATTGAAATTTCTTCCGGGTTGAAGAAGTTATGGACAATGGCGGTGTTAAGTCTGCAAGCCAAACCCCACACAAGGTCATGGAAAGAGCTCCCGGAAATAATAGCGTGAAGGAAATCGAAAAACTAGAGCAAAAAGATATTAGAAAGGAAAATTTCACCCGTTAAGCCGTTACCCAGAGGGTCAAGGTTCTTCATAGAAATACGACATAAACAAAAATGACAGACATCACTAACAACTGTTATACGAATAAAAGGGAAAAAAATACTTGAAGAGAAATTTTGTGAATGATAATGACGAGATGATACGAGCACGTAGGCAACTGAAACGGTTTCCTTGCAATAAGAGAAATGGAAGTCTACTGGAAGATTTCCAGGACAGCAATGATGTATGACATAAAATAAGTAGACATAATAATCAAAACGTTGAAATATGTAAAGAAGAAATTATCCATAAAGTTAATAACTCTGACAATATACATAGACATTTTTTTATTTCGAATTATGAGCTCAAAACGAATAGAATTAATATAAAGTATTTCCTAAACTCAAAGAATTACAATTTCAATAATCACTCAAAGCAGAACCAAATGAAAAACAACTAATGTCACTGAAATAAAAATGAACCAGCCTCAGAGAGAACCGTTTGTCAAGGCGAGCTGGGAAAACTGATTGTTTTAGCAGTCGAAATAACGATTTGATGAAGCATCTACGGAATGTTGCTAAGTTTAAGAAGAAGAAAAAAACCCTTCCACTATGAGTGAACTTGGAAATTAAAACGGGATCAGCATCTCTAGCCGGAGAGAAAAAAAAACAAACATTCATAAATGCAGATTGAAATAAATACTATTAAAATCAAAGACATTCGATGAATACTTACAAAAGCAGCACAAAAATAGTGAGCTATAAGGAATTGAAGACGTACTTTATATAAAGAGCTGTGAATGCCAACGTGAACTGGACCGTGAACGCGAGATTAGGATATTCGCGAAGAAATCGGATGAATCACACTTCCTCGAAGGCGTTGCTTTCTAATCGGTTCAGCCAACTGTTTACCAGAAAGGATGTCATTAGTGCCAAGAACTTAAAAAACAGCGGCCATTTAAACCGAAAGGTCCTCTTAAAAAGATCTGGCTCCGATAAATCTGCAAGATCAGTCGCGTCATAGAAGGGTCTTCTTCACAAGAAATCTTGTTAAGGACGACATTCATCTATGATATAAATCGTGCCAAAGGACAGGGGTTGAGATGCTTTTGTTGACTTAGCAATGATACGTTTCAGCTTAATCTTTTTATGGTTGTTCTTGGAATGTACTTGGCGTTTGGCAAAGCAACTTGTTGTTGGGTAAGAAAAATTAAGTAATTTTCTTAGTTAAAAGACTTTCTTAATTTCATTTTTCTACAGAAACGTAACTTTTCGTTCGTATGCATTCTGATTAGCTAAGACGTAAGTCTGAAAACCTATCATGTCTGCTGCCTCTCATTATATATATATATATATATATATATATATATATATATATATATATATATATATATATATATATATATATATATATATATGTAAATATATGTACATATATTTATATATATAATGCACAAGTATAGATATAACAAAGAACTGTATAATGAAAGAAGAGGTAAGAATAAAAACTGTGAGGATATTTTCCACTATCTCTTGATTTATCTAGATCACTTTGGTCTCAAATGAGGGTCATATCACAAAAAAATGAACATACACAGACGCAATTTATTTCCTTCATATTAAAAAGATCACAAAAATACATACATGCAGTGTGCAAAAGATTCATCAGTATTACGAAGCAGCACGACTAAAGCAACAAGAAAATTATGGAAAATCAATGCCTAACATATGAGACAACTCATGAAAGTGAAATCCGCCAATGCTTTCAACGTAATTAAATACGCATTTCTTTCCCTTGCATCAAATTCTTTTTTGTCATCAGGAAAACAACATTTGCATAATGAAACTCATCTCCTTCATCTTGCAAGAAAATGGAAATCTTGATTTAAATGTAGACTCGTTTTGTTGTTATGAGGAAAATAATCGGGCAAATATGTTCCTCTTATTTTTAAAACGGATTTTCCTGAATTGCTTGTATTTCTATTACCAGTGCTGTATTTATGGAGGTTTTACTAATATTGTTATTGCAGAATTTCTGATAACTTTTTGAATTTTAAAACTACAGTATTTCTGACAACTTTACCAATATCAAGGCTATTCTTGCTACGATTATTATTGCCATAAATTAATGTATTTCTGAAAATGTTTAAGGTGTTTTCACTTATGTGTTGCTAATACTCTCGTCTCCATGTCTTAACTGCAAATCGTGTTACTTTCCCAGTATAAATTATAACACAAGAAACATGAAAGTGACGAGGAAAAATAAATATGTAAAATCCCGCTGATTAATGTACTGAGGTTACTTAAGATTTTCCAGAATTAATTGCTATGAGATCTTAGAATAAAAACCGCTCGGAGGGAACGGCAGCTTTAAGGGGTTCCATGAGCTTAGTCTTCCAACGACAACTGCGTGAGTGTAAAAGGATAGTAATAATAGTGGTTTAAGTTGTTTTAAATCAAAGTCTAAGGAAGAGTATGAAAAATAAAAGTAATGTGAGCGATAAATATATAACTCAAAACTGAGTATGGAATAATAATAATAATAATAATAATAATAATAATAATAATAATAAATATTGCTTTAAATAATACTGCAGCCCGGTACACATTCCTTTTATTTGTATATTTTTTTCTCTTCTCAATAATTGTTTTTCATTCTGGTGGAGTGCATAAAAGATTGTAAATGATGGCTATGAACAATGGACCATCAGTAGTTTAACACACGCATGTTATAAAAAAAATTACATGAAAAAGGCAAAAAAACAAGCTCAGTAACAAGTGCTTTCTATCGTTGATACAGTACCGGTGTATCCACCGGAATGCTTAAAATACACACTTGCTTTTTAACATATATCAGATGCAAACCTTACAGTTATGCTATCTGCTCTCTGGTGTCAAGAAAATATCCAGTAAAAACCCCACATCACAACACTTTCTATGACCCAAGTTATGGTGATATCAATTTCAAGGAATCTACCTCATCATGCTTTTCCAATTATGGTTGCAGCTCGGACCGCTGACCTCGTGAGAAGCGGTTGTTCAAGATACCATCCCTAATCCACTAAATCATCGACGGGTAAGCATGAAAGGGACGATTGAAAAATTAATTACTGCAATTATGCAAACAATGAACAAAACTTCGGGGATCCATAAACCCAGGCGTGTAATGATTTGAGCACGAAATGCTTTAAGGCCATTGTGCGCGAACTTTGCAACGAGATAAATCTAATGTAATTTCGAGTCGGCAGCATTTGTCTAATCTGCATACTTCTTTAGTTTATGATATTAGCAACAAATATATAATGAGTTTACTGTACGGATAATGGGAGACTTGCGAGGTACATAAGGTCACAATGATGCTGCATTTGACGAACTCAGACAAAATGTTATCATAAGTTTAAATCGAGAAAGTTTTAATGTTATTCTGAATATGAATTCAAAATACTTTAAAATTACAAATGAAGGCTATCATTATTCACAAAGTAGCATTGTAAATGCGAACTAAGAAACGATTTTCTATTACAAGAAACTATAATTTCTTTAATTTAAACGTCCACTAATTCACACACGCATGTGCATGAAAAAATACAAACATACATTACCGAATATATATATCCTCAAGAAGTGTATATATATATATACACACAAACACACGCGCACACACACACATATATATGTGTATATATGTGTATATATGTATATATATGTATGTATATATATATATATATATATATATATATATATATATATATATATATATATATATATATATATACTGTACTTACAATTAACAAAATCTGTAACACGCATGAGATGTTACCTAGAGACAGATTCATAACACCTTCAAGAGTACGAAAGTAACAGGCTTCATGTATCGTGGAAATCTTAATCTTCTTCCCAGCATTTAAGATGCACAATATGATCTTACAGGAATAATTAGCTTCGTTTCATCCTAGCTCCCAAAGCGCTTGGTTGTCAGATTTTATCTAATTGCTCATTATAAATTCCAAGAAGCTGCTCATTAAAAATTTCACGGTGGCGTTATTAAAATGCAACTCCGAAACAAAAGCTCCAGAGGTACAACTAGTCATCGGTTATGCGAGAACGTGAGTGTTCTTACTTCCCGCTCAAAAATATGAAGACAATAACATATATGACTAATTGGTACAATACTTAAGTTAGAAATACTCAGTGAAGGCGTGAGAGAAATTAAAACTGTTAAAAATGCCCTTAAAAAGAAAGGTTTCTACAAAACCAATAAAAAGAACCAACAGCTCCTCGCAGTCAATGCCTCGCCGCTACTAAATTCGACTAATCTCGAGGATCGCGGAAAAGACCAGATTTATTTTTCGAAGGTAGACCGGTTCAGCAGAACCCGACTCGTTCTTGCTACCTCCCCAATCTCCCTTAATGATCAAAACCTTGCAGGTAACGTTACCCTTAAATCAGAGGCTAAGTTCGCCTCTCGTAATTCACCATTACACATGACAGAAATCTACCAATAACCCGACATTTGCGGACGAGGGAATGATTACGAACATCTCATCAAGGAATATTAAGTGGGGCCTCATTAACGATTTCATAACGAGGGCGTTTTCTCTCCCACAATGCACCCTCTTGCTAAGGTCTGCTTTACCCTGGCAGGGAAAATAACTCGTTAGTGTTTCATTTGATTCCTATATTTTTCATTCTCTTAGAAACGAGTCGTTCAAGGCTTTTTACCTTTGAATAAATCACTTTGAAGAACTAGTTTTACAGGTTCGTGTTTATTCGGTATAAAAATCCTAGCATCAGCAGCAGCAGTAGTAGCAGTAGTAGTAGTAGTAGCAGCAGCAGCAGCAGTAGTAGTAGTAGTAGCAGTAGTAGTAGTAGTATTAAGAGGAGGAGGAGGAGGAGGAGGAAATATTTCTTTGCAATGGCTCCTGTAACCAATATCATGAAATGCCCCTCTAGTGTTATAAGGAAGGTTCTAAAACGTATCAGTAGCGACGATCCCTTTATAAACTCCGTTTTCAATAGAGCACATCTTCCTCCGCCCTCGCGCTTTTCATTTGCACTTTATCAGAATCAACCCTCATGCAATGATGGAGGGAGAGAAATTTTCCCAATGCAGTAATTAATTTGTAATTCATCATTAAAATCGCCGATAAAATATTGTTAGCTATTTGAAATATAATTTTGCTGACGATTCTCAAGCACCTACGTCCATGCCCGCATTACTTATTTTCATACCATGTGCATGCGTGACTTTTTATTTACTTATAATTACGTCTGGAGCCCCTCTTCTTATTTAGGAATTCTGAATTGTTCTTGTCTATAACAGGTTCTGAATTCTGGAAAAAGACATTTCGGGAAGAGATGCGTCCCATTCCCGAGAACCGGTTCGGTAATACGAGAGCGTTACGAAACACGAAAGTAACAATACCGAAAAGAGAGAATTACATCATTTGCGTCATACGGAAAGACTTTCTTTTCGTACCCGTCTTCAGTATTAGGTAAGATAAACTACAGGCTACGGTTGCGAGAAAGAGCTAATTGCATGCCTTTAAGGTTTGAAGTTTATTTCTGCCTTCGTAACTCTTGATCCATGATAGAACACAAAAGTAAGAGCATAAACGTCATGAAATCAAACAGATAAAATATTATGGTAAAAGGGAAAATGTAAACAATATCAGTCTTGAAAGGTATGTATGAATATAATTTGTAGGAATAGTCTATTTTTCCGCAAACAGTTATTCTGAACTGAATATCTCGGTGATGAAGACCCGAAAAATTCAGACTAAATGTATACATAAACAAAACACAAGGAGTGGCCCCGTAACAAATTGTATTTATGACTATTTTACGATACTGGGAGAGAGATCTTTTCAACTTAGAGGCGAAAATTGTTACCAACTGAACCGGTTTTATCTTTTTCATGACTTTTTGCTTATACAATCTGGTTTAGTCATTAAAGTTTTTGCCGTTAAACCTCTCTTAGTTATCAAAACATTGTGTTTCTAGGTCACACTAAAGCAAGTAAAACGCATGCTCCGACGGTGGAGAAAATCAGCAAAATATCTTATTGTTCTGGTGATTCACGTATATGAATACTGTCATCTGTAGCTGCTCATGTGTCAACGTTAACTTCATTTGCTTTATTCTCGATTTGGGAAATAATCCAAAAAGACACCCAGTGACTTAACCATAGAAGTAAAATGCCAATGTGCAAAAATGACGTACTTAAAAGTTGCGAAAAGAAATGAAAAAATACTAAAGGACATGAAGATTTATAATCGGTCGTTTTCTGAATTTCTCATTAAAATCTTCATAGGACACTTAATCATTTTTTAACAAGCTCCCAAACTGAATGTTGACAAAGATCATGATTAAATTTCTTTTTCTCTGTCAAAATGCTGAATGTCAAACCGAAATAGTGGGGCTGAATAAGTTGGGTTTATTATGTGTCAATATATTACGTGGTATACTATTTAGAATACAGCACCATTATTTATTGAAACACTTAACTGAATGAAAGGATAAGGTATCCGAGCTGAGCATGAAAAAGAATAGGAGAGTAATTCATATTCAAGCGTACAAAGGCGTTCAAACAGCACAGGTCATCGAGACAAAAAAACATTATTTTTTAAACTGAAATTAAAAGAATGAAAATAAGTAATTAAAAAATTATCAAAAGGCAGCTAAGAGAAAACAATGGGATAAAAACACTTGCTCTTTTGGTAGTCAAAAAAATCTTTGTTTTGGTAATCTCAAAGGACCTTCTAGGAAATAAACTGATGAAGAAATAGATAAAGCGTTAAAATAACTTGAATGCGCTCAGGTAGGGCGCATGCTTCCGAAGGTACAAGATCACTTCAGTTGCAAACGTCATTATGACAGTTGTGATTCCCGTGAAAAAAAAAAACAAGGCTTTCCGGTTTTCTGGGGATAAAAAAGGAAAGTAAGAAAAGTAACCTAGAGAAAAAAAAAAAAAAAAAATGAAAAGCTCGTCTACGCTGTCGCTAACATCATGATCTTCTAAAGTGGTTCTGGATCATGATGATAACCTAATGTACAGCGAATTCGTAAAAATAAAATTCCGTGGACTAGGTTTTGGCCATTCCTGCTAATATTCAAAAATCCGGAAACGAATGCAAAACTAAACAAGTAAAAAATCGGCCGAAGTTTTTTCGGGGCAATCGTGTGTTCTGTACAGCCGTTACAGCATATAATCAAGGCCACTGAAAACAGATCTTTCTTTCGGTGGTCTCGGTATAATGCTGTATGAGCCGCGGCCCATGAAACTTTCACGGCAGTGGTGGTTATCTATATCAGTGCCAAGCACGATTATGGCTAACACAACCTTAAATAAAATAAAAACTACTGAGGCTGAGGGCTGCAATTTTGGTATGTTTACATGACTGGACGGTGGATGATCAACATGCCAATTTAGCCACACCTCGCGTCAGTAAACCCCTGATCTGAGACGGACAGAAAAAATTGCGGACAAAAAAGATGCGGACTGACAGACAAAGCTGGTACAATAGTTTTCTTTTACAGAGAACTAAAACCTCATCAGCGTCAAAATCTGGTGGAGTGGGAGTTGACGAATGAGGAATTGCTATAAACCGATATGAAATTTTTCCCAAAAACGGAGGAACAATTTCAGTGTCATGTGATATTATGAACTTGTTGGCAATTCAGTTGACTTCAAAATCTATTAGTAACGTTGACAATATAATTCATTATTTTGCATGGAATTATATCACCTTATCTGATTTTAGTAAACTAGGTATAGTCCAGAACTCACGCAATGTCAATGTTTTAAGACAAATGAAGATAAGACACAGTGGGTAATTCTGCAAGCATCTTTTATGAAGAAGCGTCTAATAATCAAGAAAAAAGTAAGGCCGATAATAAAACAACAATTACAACAATAACGACATCAAAAGCAGTAGTAATAATACCCATCATCATCAATCCAAGTTTATTCTGAATAGAGCTAAAATCATCTGAATTTCATTAAGGAGGAGGAGGAGGAGGAGAGAGAGAGAGAGAGAGAGAGAGAGAGAGAGAGAGAGAGAGAGAGAGCAAACCATAAAAAGTGAGGGCATCCGACCACAACGCTCGTTACCAGCATGAGTCCCAACCTTGGAAAGGATTATCTGGATTGAGCCTCACATTTTTTATTGAACGATATAAAATAAAGTCCGGAACAGAAGCCCACAAAACAGTGGCATTACATGCTCAGCGCTCTCTCTCTCTCTCTCTCTCTCTCTCTCTCTCTCTCTCTCTCTCTCTCTTTGTGTGTGTGTGTGTGTTATGAATATACCCACTAAAAGCACAGAACAACTGGAGACATAACTATGAAACATGCCGATTTATGGAAATGGGAGGAAATTCTGCGAAACAGGACCTCACCTTTCGTTCTTTTCTTGCTTCCTTGCTTAGAGAGAGAGAGAGAGAGAGAGAACCGTGTTGCTCTGTCTGTTTTATGTAATACCTATACATAACAGCTTCATGATAAGCATTTGTATAGTCTCTCTCGCAGCGATGAGTCCTTTCTTTCTTCCTTTTTCTCCAGGCGTTCTCTGGTGAGTCCTCGATTACGTCTCCATCAACAGATTTCCAGACCCCACAAAACAGGTTTGTCAAAGAGGTGCCGAACCGAGGGTTGTTTTGCAGACGAAGAGAGAGAGAGAGAGAGAGAGAGAGAGAGAGCGATAACAGCTTCGCACTTTGAAGTTATTTTGTTTATATGAAAAGACGATAACAGGCTACATGCTTGATATAGGACAAGCATTGTAACACAGGTACTATGATTTGCCGGTAAAGAACATTAAGAATGTTGTTTGTGTATGTGTGTGTATATGTATATATATATGTATAAATATATATATATATATATATATATATATATATATATATATATATATATATATATACATATATATATATATATATATATTAATATATATATATATATATATATATATATGTAATATTTGTATAATATACAGTATATATGTATGTATATATATATATATATATATATATATATATATATATATATATATATATATATATATATATATATATACATACACACATACACACACAATATATAAAAGCGAGGCGAAAGAATATAAAGAGAGAGATATATATACAGAGGGGAATAACTTAACAGTAGTAAGTGTTTTCGCCATAAGCCCTGGCATGAGGCTGTAAACCCTTATATTATCTCTTTATAAGACACTCGCCTAGCCAAACATCTAACGAAACCACCTTTCCAGGTAAGCGGACAAAACCTATCCCCAGATAACCGAATGGCTGCAGGTAAATCAAGAAGCAGCCTCCTTCCTTTTCTGAAGAACGCAGACATCGAAAATCACCTATGACAAGGTAACATGACCCCAAAAGGACGAGCTTTATCCACTGGACTGATGTCACAGACGCAAATCAAAGCGATGGTCTATGTTAGGAGGAGCCGAATTTAGGAACTGGCCCTAAAAGATTTCCATGCCCAAATCTCGCCAAGTACAGAGGACATGTGATTTATCTGAGGATGGGATCCTAAGTGTAAAGTACATTCTTTTGCCATTGACTTTTATTTTTTTTTTAGCATGGAGAGCGGAAGCGTGGGATTAATTTCACTGTTGTGAGCAGAGGACTTGACATAAGGAATTGTTGCTTGGTAAAAATTCCATTACAGGATCGATTGTTTATATAGGTCCTAAGAGCATTCAATAAATCTCTCTTCTCTCTCTCTCTCTCTCTCTCTCTCTCTCTCTCTTCACCCGGCAAGAAAGTACCTTGGCATAACATCTGCTTCTCTCATGCACATTTATCTCATCAAATTACTGATTAACTTCATCTGTCTTTAATGATCTAGACAATGATTACAAAGCTTAAGTATTGTGGCAGTTACTCATCATCATAATCATCTTCGTGTT
Organism: Macrobrachium rosenbergii; assembly: GCF_040412425.1. Lineage (NCBI taxonomy): Eukaryota > Metazoa > Arthropoda > Malacostraca > Decapoda > Palaemonidae > Macrobrachium > Macrobrachium rosenbergii. The sequence continues at coordinate 18,469,927 of NC_089752.1, read as the reverse complement.
CTTCTTGTTCTTGTTCTTCTTATTCTACTTCTAATCCCTGACTATTCGACTTTCAAAGTGATTATTAAAAACATGAAAACCTCTGCTACTATAAACTTGAACGGTTACAGAGGAATAAAATAAATAAAATCCTACATAGTGTATTTATAAAAATAACTGTTAAATCCTAGGATACATACATGAAAACGTTATGGAATCCAATGTTACCTGAAGCCTTTCCATACAAGACAAAAGGCAAAAAAAAAAAAAAAAAAAGCGAAACATAAAGTGGAGACCCAATAGAACAGAAACTTAATAAGAGAGAGAAAAAAATAACCCTACTATACCAAACAAATTGAGATGGTGTGGAATGAAACCTGTGTATGAAAGGGGAGCATCACCATTATGTAATCAAAATAATACAGGCGACAGAAGCTGGTGATTGTGGCGTGACGATGACATGTGGGGATGGTACAGATGTGGCCGACAACGTTGCACCAACATGATGCTGGTGGGGAATGGCATCATCTTCACGTTCCGATATGCGAGTATCAAGGCTAACTTGACAATATAATGATGAGGCGAGTAATTACCGAAGACGGAGTAAAAGTTGCAATACATTGTAGAACATAATGATGGTACTTCTCACTAATTAAACATCTCTTCTTTTGCAGAAGATTTTAGAGCATCTATACCATTTTATCGTAGTAAGCAACCAACAAGGCAAACAACAATAAAGTTGCCTATAATCAAAACATGAAACATTATAACATTATTACCAGTAATGCTAACAGGCACCATTAACAGGGCATTCGCTTTCGAAACTGTAAATAACTTCCAAAATTCAATACTAACCCTCTATACCAAATGTCTATCTTATGAATGAAAGGAAGTGTAGTTAATTAGTATTGCTATACAAGGGTATTGATCAAATATATAATTACTACGTTCTCCCCCCTCCCCCTCTGCCCCTCCCGACTCACTTATTTTCAACCGAAAACAAGGCTGACAGAGAACTCGATCACAAAACTACAAACTCTGTCGGCTTCAATTTTTTAGATTAAGCGGGTCTCGATGGCGGCACATGCTCCTGCTCACCTGAAAAGTCCGTAAAGCCCGAAAGTTTTAATGGTGCCTAATTAACACGCGGGACTGATTCACTCTTTTCCCTCGTACTGTACCTCATTCCCTTCTTGTTTTATAGACTATACTTCCCTTTACCTCAGTCAGGTAACTTTTTTTTTTATCCTTCATAATAGTCATAAAAAGTTCCATCCCTTAGGGTTTATGATAGACAGCTTATGATAGACAGCCCTCTGGAAGAGACAATCATAAGAACCGTGAAGGATAGAGGAAAAACAAAGAATTCTGGGTCAAATTTCAGACAGTAACGAAGACGTGATTAGTACTACCTAACTTATAACTGGATTGAACTTATAAACAAACATTTCCCATTCAGATTTTGATATAATGTAAAGGAAAAACTTTGGTTTTTGCAGTAATAACAAGAAAAAGGAAGATAAAACTCACTAACAAGCGAACGGAAGATAAATCTCATCTTTGGATTTATTCATTAATAATTTCGAGTCTTTGATTGATTAATTCTATTCTTGATTTTTCGATCTGTACATTTTTTTTATAATCATAATTTTTTTATCTGTTATGTTTCATTCAATTTTATCGTCTTATTCCTTTCTGGTTATATTTATTCCCTCATTCTCTACAAATTTTTAAACTCTTGATCATAACATTATATTTTCCTCACCGATTTAGTGTCCTGATTTCCAGTTTATTTGTCATTCATTTACAGCTCATCCTTTACGTGTGAATGCTTAACTGTTAAGCTCTTTATCTATTCACAGATGTACCTATCCATTTCTGACACTTAATCCCTCTGCCTGAAAAAGGAACTTGCAAAGTCATTCCACCTGGTCGCTCTGTATCCTTTATTCAAACCTTATAAAGTATCAGAAGCTGTGCGTTCGAGAGAGGCAAGACTCGAAGAGGTTAAACGTCCTTTAAACATCCTTGGAGGGACCTATCGCTTCTGGCTGGACCAAACCACACTCTTTTCTCTCACATTCCTTTAAGGCTTCCTTTAAAGACACAATGCTTCCCGTCCAGTCGCCCCTCACGCTGGGAAAAGTTTGAGCAATGTTGCTTTATTAATTCCTGTCTAATTTCGGCATGCAGCCAGAAGCAGTCTCATATAGTTTTATCAAGTAGATTTTATTTTTTCTTGTAAGATAATATAATAATAATAATAATAATAATAATAATAATAATAATAATAATAATAATAGGTAATCTTAAATGAAACTGCTGCATCAGCTGCATTTAATTTGTATAGAGTCTTCTCTATTTTTCTAATTATTGCTTTTTCTCTGCTACTATCTAAGAGGGGTTTCTCCCGAAATAATAATAATATAATAATAATACCTGAAAATAGAAATAAGAAGGATATGGGATATGCCACTGGAAATTGTACCCATAATCATAGGAGCACTAGGCACGATCCCAAGATCCCTGAAAAGGAACCAGTAAAAACTAAAAGCCGAAGTAGCTCCAGGACTCATGCAGAAGAGCGTGCTGGTAGAAACAGCGCACATAGTGAGAAAAGTGATGGACTCCTAAGGAGGCAGGATGCAACCCGGAACCCCACACTATAAAAAAAACTACCCAGTCGAATAGGATGACTGTGATAGACAAAGAAAAATAGTAATAATAGCAATAATAATAATAATAAAGGTAATGGTAACTGGGAATATAAAGCTGAAAATCAACCGATACACAAATTTACCACTGAGCAGAAACAAAACATTCGTCGAAGCAGCGTTTTCCAGAAATAACCTGGAGGTAATTTGAGGTCCAGACTATACTCCAAATCTTGCCCCAATCTGAAGAGATCTGAAGAGGAACTTGTAATTTAAACCCTGCATCACATGATACAGAACATTCTCGGATCTCGGGCCGCCTCTCTTTTCGGCATCCCTTCGGAAATTCAACCGACCTTTCACCTGAACTGCTGTACAGTTCATGAAGAGACGTGCTGCGCCAATGACCTTGGCATTACAAAGCCATTGTTTGCTGTAAGGACTTAAAAAACCATTCAAAATTGGTATTATGAGACATTTGAGAATCATCTGTCGTAAGCATAACTGAAGACGAGGTAAAAATGTATTGCAACATCGAAAGTGAAACAAAGAAATGTAGGCAACGATAACCGGGGATCGAACAACTTACATCATACTGGCACAATTACGAATCTTAATTAATAAACAGTTACAAGAAACCTCAACTCATGAAATAAACGAAACCGATATGACCGCAATAATATTCCTTATAAATCTGAAGCATGTCGCAATGCTCAGAGGAGTCTATGCCAGCGTTAACCGGGGATTGCAATTTCTGAACTTGTGGAAATACAGAGTATATTAAGAGGAACATGTAGTAACGGTGAGAGAAGATCTGAGAGACAAACAATTGTCAGAGGACGATGTGTTTGACCGAGCCAGGTGGAGGAAAGCTGTCAGAAACATCGACCCAACATAGAATTGGGAAAAGATTCAGAGAAAGAAGGTGTAGTAAGTGTCCACAGAACTTTTTACTGACGTCATACGGGATATGTTTTAACTGCGTGTGCTCATCTCATGATCTGGTCTTCTGTATCCCACTTACCTACAGATTTTAAACTTCATTTCAGAACTAGCAAGTCAAGTGAAGGAAGGACTCTCTCTCTCTCTCTCTCTCTCTCTCTCTCTCTCTTTCTGTGTAAGCTATCTACGGATTTTTTAAAAAAATTCCTATTATACCTGAAATTCCTCATTCTCTTAAGCAAACACACACATTTATAAATGAGTATATAGATAATTAAATATGTATATATATATATATATATATATATATATATATATATATATATATATATATATATATTATTTGTTTATTTATATATGTGATATGTATATGTGTGTATATATATATATATATATATATATATATATATATATATATATATATATATATATATATATATATATATATATATATATATTTTTTTTTTTCAATAATGCTGAAAATACGTCCTAAGCTCTGGGACATGGCCATCTATAGGCCCGTAAAGCCCACCTGAGCTCCGACCTCCCTGGCAATAAAAGGTGTCTTATGATGCGGGACTCGATTCGGCCACAGCAGCGGGGCTAAGACCTTGGCACAGACGGGCCTACTTTATAGGCAATATTCTCAAAACCTTTCACGACTGCAGAATCATAACTGCTAAGCTTGATCTATTGTAATGTCTTATTCCTTTATCCATTCGTCGGAGTCAAGATCTCTGCAGGGAGAAGGAAATATGTGGAGAGGTTCAATTGCCGTAGCTTCGTGGGATTGTAAAATTTGCAGGACTGGGCCGTTAGTGGTAACCTTCGTTATAACGGATCTAACGCCAATAAAAAAAAATCACATCCTTGTTTGGTTATGTAACTTCTTTGGCACAGACCCCTATAGAGCTGGACTTAATTTAGATTAAGCTGACTTACGCCAGCGAGTATCTTTGCCTAAAGGCGACATGTAAATACTGTAATAAAAAAAAATTCCACAAAGAAACTTCCCCAGTCTTTTGGATGTCCATTTTCAATTATGTTATTATACTTTGTATAATGTATAATTTACTCTTTATTGTAATTTACCCATTTACTCTGCTTCTTTAGTGGATGGAAAAGATGCTTGTTTCTAACTTATCTGTTGAGAGATGTGAAGTCAGTTTATCACCTAGTATGCCCATCACGATCATATAATGACGATAATAAAAGTAACAATTACATATAGTAACAGACGGGGCACGTTTACTTTAGTGTCGGTGGCCTTGTGATCAGTGGATGAAGCACGGAGTCTGATCTGAACCGTATTTGGAAAGAGGCCGTAGTGAAATGACAGGAGTTGTCGACAAAAGGGTGAGATTAGCAACCACGTACAGGAATGATCGCAGCTTTTTACACGTTACATGTATCAAAGGCTGCAATCATTCCTGTACGGGCAGCAATAATTGAGCAACAATTGTTCAAGTATTTAAAATAACTTGAATCGCGTACATAACAGAGAATTTTCGAAGTACTTGTTTTAGTAATGAAAACTACAGATTTTCCTGGAAATAATTAGTCGAACATGACCCATCTTGTAGCTTATGTCATTCAAAATCATGTTGAGTGTAAGCTATAAGCAACATATCTTGTAGTCCCTTAATGATTGTAAGCAACAAACAATTCTAAAAATGTCAGTATAATAAAAATCTAAAATTTCCCTAAAACTAACTGTCAGAACAGGACCACCTAATAACTTACTCAGGATTATGTAAAATACAAGCTAGGTGCCAAACATGGCTAAAATTCAACCACAATTACACAAGTTACCATGAAAGAAAACAAAAATCTGTGACCGATGGTTGCTCGAGAGAGACATTCACAAGATCTTTGCTATACTTAACAAAGGCTCACGCAGATACTGATTCGATCACTTAACTAAAGGAAGCTTAAAACTGCCCAAGTCGAAGATTCCTCAACAGATAAAAGAATAAAGAAAATAAGACAACGAACTTTGCCTGTAAAAAAATAGTTAGAAAAAGAGGAATTATAAAAAGAATTTTAGAATTTCAAAAAATGAAACAACAATAATTTCACGGTAAACGAAGTGGACCACTGCATTACAAAGGCTATCTACTATGGCAAAACCAAACAGCGCTGGCTACAGAAATGTCAACATGAAAGATATGATCAACATCAGATAAAATGAAAACAATTCCAAAAATATCTTCCACAATAAGCTAACCACTGAAATCCAATGCTTGTCTGTCGGTTGACAAAAGATGCGGCTGACAGGTGCTCATTCTATGAAACACAGAGAAAACGAAGGGTAAAGGACAAAAAGAAAAGAAAAGAAAACATGATTTTTGAGTGATAAAGATCTGTGGAGACACAATACGCTTTGACATTTTCTTACAAATTTTGAAGGTCAAGTCGAAGTGCAGCGTTACTTAACAATGAATTTTCTTCACTACCTTTACGTTTACAATTGTTGCCACATTTTTCTGACGATAAGATTCATTTGTTTTCTCCAAATTAAAAGCCGATCTTTAACGTTTAAACAAACTGCAAAGCCGATGGGAATACTAAATTTATGGAATAAGGGCTTCATAATACCTGATCATTTTTGTCAAAAATTTCATAATTAGTTTTACGCGTTTTTAAACAAACAACTGATGATATCTATTTCGACATGTACTTGTGCAAAGTATTCTAAAGCTACTTTGTATAATTGCACCAATGAATTTGAAACTACTCTTACAGTGCTTGAAATTTATTATCTTCATTTTTAAAATCTTATCGATACTACTATAAGACGGATGAAAACAGGCAATTTAACCCTCAGTATTCAGTATAAAATCAAAGTCGCTGCAATCTTTCATGGCTTCCTTTCATACAGAGAGAGAGAGAGAGAGAGAGAGAGAGAGAGAGAGAGAGAGAGAGAGTAACAACACAAACTTCTTAACACTCTAATTTATTGATACTGTCATTTATTCATGTTAATGCTATTGTTAGTATTATATAGGTTCTTCTATTCCTAAATTCATATACTTACTATTGTCTGCCCTAAAAGATACGTTATTTGTGAGCCAAAGTTAAATTATTTATCATTGATAAGTATATGAACCTCTCAAACGAAAAATAATTCAATTTTGGCTAGTAAATAACGATGTTGTTATATAATACCAATTATATACTGTTATACAATACTAACAGTAGCAGCAACATAAATGATAATGACCGCATCAATAAAATAAAATGGTTTAAAAGTCCCCAGACGTAAAGATTAAACAGCCCAAAACACGACCGAAAAAAAAAAAAAAACAAGGTTACGTTTATCGGAGGAACGATGTAAGTACAGGTATCCGTATGCACGTAAAGGCTGTTGGGAAGATATCGCGTGGCACATATATCCCATCCAATGGGTTTTACACCTCATTACCTCGATTACAAACTGCCATTCGATTCCAAACAAACCTTCAATTCGGAGACGGCGTTCGATCTCTGCCCGTCCCTTTAAGGGAATTCAATTTCGCTCGGGATTCCGCGGAAGAACAACAATCGAGACGACGGCTGATAAGCCGTGACCAAATATGACATCAAAGAACATGATCTCCTGTCTTTCAGTTTTTTCGTCTTCATTTCTTTTACTTTTCCCGTTGCGTCACACAGCTAGATGATTGAGTGATTTAGTTTCTGTTACTCTGGCATTATTATTATTATTGTGTATTATTGTGTATTACTATTGTTATTATTATTAGTAGTAGTAGTAGTAGTAGTAGTAGTAGCAGTAGTAGTAGTAGTAGTTGTAGTTAGTTAGTTAGTTATAAATGATTTGTTTAACCAGACCTCTGAACTCTTTTAGGGTTCTTCTCGGGCTGGGAAGAGTAAAGTAGGTGCATGCCATCATGATAACTAAGTTTATCAATTCTGAAAATAAAATATTTCCTAAAAGGAAGTTTACGGCACTTGATAATAAACGTTTCTCTTTAAATATTCATACAAACCACTCTAACATTTACATATATCCACTCATTAGAATTATGAATTATATAACGTGTGGCATTAAAGGGGAATATTAATCTCTAGTAATGATGACAGCCTTCTATGAATCTGAGGACGGTTCGATTAAAAAACAAATTCGTCTCCATTTATCCTGAATACAAAATTAATTATTCGGGAAAAAACACAACCACAAGAAATCTTAGCATGAGTGTCTTTTTTTTTTTGTAAAGTCGATGATGTAACGTATCTTCTCATTCATTCAATAAGATTTACGTAATAAATAAGTACGACAGAAGATCAACAAATGCATGCAACAAGACACAATCTTTCACATTATCATAACATTTGCATAGCCTGACTATTACTACAACTTTGGCCCAAACAAAACATTTCTTAAATTTTATTGATGTGCATTGATTTCTAGAGATATAATGACCACCAGAAAAACACGAAATTACGCGAAAATTGAGACAACCGTCAGTAATGCCGTTACTCCAAGTCAGTCAGTCCATTTCGAATGGAAAGCAAAGTTTGTGTGTTCCTCTTTCTCCCGACTTCTCCCTTTCATTCGAACCAAGCATCGAGATCAAGTTCCTGGAGTTTTCTCTTCTCTCTATTCTCTTTCCTTCGTCTTCTGCCTGCCCAATAACTGCCTTGGCGAGAATAAACCTTCCTAACAAAGGGGATTCAATCTCGACCGGATCCTTCTTCAGCTTGGTCATTGCTGGCGATGGAAGCCCTTTTAGTCTCCATCAGCTGGGCTCCTTTTGTTCGGCCCTATTAGACGAAGTTTAATCATTCACCTCTCCTTCCTTCCCTCCCGCCGCAGACAGAATATTGCTTGTGGAACATTGCTCATGAGAGTCACTTATTTCCTCTTCTTTGACGTGTCTTTTTAACTTTTCTATTTCTTAGCTCATGATCTCATCTTTTCGGCTTCGCTGCAAATTTGCAATTGTAATTTTGGTGAAAGAAAAACGCGACTAATGCTTTCAAAAGACTTGGGAGTAAAAATGGAACGTGAACTGACCTTTGATGAAATCTGGTCTTCCACGAAAAGGACCGACCACATTCCTTCATTTATTTAGGTTCAAGATTTTTAGGGGCCTTGAATATAACGCAATTTCTTTCCGGAGAATCTGATGGTGTTATGAAAACACTGGTGATGCTTTTATCACTGAACCACTTCGATAGCAAATATCATTCATCTTAAATGACAAACTCCATCAAAATGTAGTTTCTTGTTATCGTCATTAAATGTTAAATGTTTCTCGATCCATCGTAAATAAAATAAGTGCATACGCAACTTGATTATTTACAGTGGTTCCAGCTACCTAGGAGATAAGACCAAACATGATCGCAAGCACAAGACGTGAAAGTAAATAATTACTTGATCGCTTGGGAAGTTAGAACTGAATCCAACACTGTTTGTCAGAACAAATCGTACACAAATGCACGATCTGTGGCTTGATAAAATACAGCTCGATGTTTCACATCTTACTGCCTCATTACATTCAGTTTCGCACAGTCACAGCCACCTAAATCTGATTCCGTTTTTTTCATCTTACTCTTAGTTTTTTCTATTAGAATCTGTTCGTGCTTGTAACACAAACCAGATACGAAAGCCGCCTAAAACCAGACACTGATCTCTCTCATTTTTATTAGTCGTTTCGTTTAAAAAATGAGCACCGACTTCAGGTAAATGGATTACTTGCAGTATAATTATGTTTTTTCATATCAAAACGAAATTATATGGTTAGAGGCATGGGTTATGATATATGTATTGTATACAGGTCATCACGGCGCCAGTCTGAGAGAAATTGCACACACACACACTCATATATATACATATACACACACACAAA
>NC_089752.1:18438000-18453000 GCF_040412425.1 Macrobrachium rosenbergii | reverse complement strand
TATATGTATATGTATATAGATACAGTATATATTTTTGTATGTATATATGTGTGTATTTATATAATATATACATGCATATATATATATATATACATATATATATATATATATATATATATATATATATATATATATATATATATATATATATATATATATATATATATATATATCACTCACCCAATGTCATAATACTGTATCCTTGAATTTCTTCCAATGAATAATCTACATTTCACCTCTATTACTCTTTCTCCACGGGAGAGAATAAACATCACCTTAAAGGAAAATCATGAACAATTCCAAGCCTTTTTAATCTCTTAAAGATACTAAACAAAAGTTATCTAATATTTTGACCAAAGCAAGGTCAATTTTACGAAAAATAATCTTATTCTGCTCTAAAAATGGCAAGAAAAAGAAAAAAATAGGAAATTTAATATACCATCACTACAACAAACACAATCCTTTTTGTTAAGCAACATATAAATAAATATAGATGAATAATGCACAAGTCCACAGACCCTACAGGCAAATGTTGCATAATTGTACTCCACGTGTTCTTAACAACGCTTCAACGTTCTTTTTCATCATTACCCATACCACGAAACAGAACAAGCTAGAATAGAAATGACTGTCATAAGTACGATTACTAGGTATGGAGAGAGAAAGAGAGAGAGAGAGAGAGAGAGAGAGAGAGAGAGAGAGAGAGAGAGAGAGAGAGAGAGAAAGCAGGTTCAGGTAAATATGGTAGATTGTGTGTATGAGCATATTATACGTGACAAGAGTGCAGAAAGAGGAATTTGCGTAGAGACGGAGAGAAAAATGTCTGTTGAAAGAAAGTATCATGTTTCGAGTCAACGTCTATTCTGGAATTCTCTCTCGCAGACGTTATAAGAAATACAATTTACTTCGGAGAACACTCTGAACAATATTTTGCAATAGCGATAGAAACTTACAACTGGATTTACATAATTAATGATACCACATCATTTACCTAATGTAATTAGATTAAAATGTATAGTCAGACGTTACTGATGCATACCTATGAAATATGTCACAGTAATTTCCATCGATTAATTAATGGAAGATTTTTGACAATTCACCATTGGAATCCCGCCCCAAAACTCGACTTTTTGTGTACGTGTGCACAATGCACACTTTGGTATTTATAGAAAACATGCATATTGTGGCCTTCTCTATATTTCTTTTTCTTCCCAATTCCACAGACAGGTTTATTTTAAGAGACGCTTAAGAATCTGGGCACAACTATTCGTAAATTTCACTTTTGCTTCTTTCTCTTTTAAGAGTGCAAGATTGCAAGATCGACCAATCTATCTGTCTACTGTCTATTTATCTATCTATCTATTTATACGTTATATATATATATATATATATATATATATATATATATATATATATATATATATATATATATATATATATATATATATATATATATATATATATATATATATATATATATACAGTATATATATAAGTGTGTATGTATGTATGTATGTATATGTACATATATACAGCACTTGGAGTATATTTTACATAAAAAAGTCACTGTTAATCAGTTCAGTCTAATAATGAACACTCGGAACAGGGAGACTAGCCTATTTATAAAGTTTTAATCGGGGCAAATATACTGAATAAAGTCCAAGTCCAGAGAAGCAATTACTTCAAGAGTTATTACAAAGAGGTTCAGATTTAACTCAACAGTTAATAACGGGTGGAAGGAATTTTCTAGGATAGCAAAAAGATTCAGGCAATAGAAGACAGACACACACACACACACATACACACACAGGTAGACAGAAAAATTTTCAGTATTTTCACAGTCGAAAGGTAATTTGTAAGAAAAGATGGAGAGAAAGATTAAATTCTTAATATTCAAATAAAAAACCTGTTGATCTAAAACATTTCGAGCATCGACTATATTTCTGCACAAAATCTACTTGAGAATCTTATACAACCCACAAGATCCATCACCCTGATAACTTTCAAATAGCAACCCTTGGTTGTCCTTAATGTACGGACGAATTTCAAGGTGGACGAAAAGTGGTCCCACACTGATCTTTCGGGCGATTTCGCTCGGGAGGACGAAAAACAGATATCAGAATGCAAATGTAACGAATACCACAAGGTAGCAAAAACTCCGAACTACATTTCAACAATCTCGCATAAAAGCGAGAAAAATCAAGCCACCTGACATCTAACAGACAATAAACCAGTTTCTTAGCTCCTCTCTCTCTCTCTCTCTCTCTCTCTCTCTCTCTCTCTCTCTCTCTCTCTCTCTCTCTTTCTCTCTTTCTCTCTCTCTCTCTCTCTCGAGGCGCTAACTTTACGATCTTGCGATCTCCCACAAAAAAAGAGAGTACATACGGGAAGAGAGATATAAAGCAGAGGGAAGATTAGGAGGAATTAACCCAGAGGGATGGAGGAGGCGGAACAGGGTTTTGACGTAACCTTTTGGCTGCATCGGAACGCAAATCATGATGGAGCTGCAAGTACAGTGAAAGTTCCAGTTCCTTATATATGACGAAGAAGAGAAAGAAGACCATGCGATAAATCAATGGTATCGAGAATGAAGTTTGGGTCAGCAGAAAATACTGAGATGAAAGTTGGGTCAAACGCTAGTATGTGATTCAGTGAAGCTATACTAAGTGCTTTACTAAATACACACGTGCAGAGTATACATACATACATATATATACATATATATAAACACAAACAAACACACACACACTACTATATATATATATATATATATATATGTGTGTGTGTCTGTGTGTGTGTGTCTGTGTGTAGGATATGTATGTATGTATCGCCGTAATGTACGCAAACTGCGAATGAATGAAAATAAAGAAGAAAGTACGTGCACCGTGTCATCCAATGAGGAAGACATTATAATAGAAATTTGTGGGCCTTGAGCAAACACTTGAGCAAGTGCAAAAACAAACAGACATCATTTGATTTAACCAGACCTGTAATTTACGCACTTCATGATGTGTGTGTGTGACAGATACTTTACTTAAGTAATGTTGTGCTTTAAACAGACAAACTTTCTGTCTCTGACGTTTTACTGCTTTCTCACTCTTAATTCACACACTTTTAAGTTCCTGGAAATTAACTAGTTACTTCGCATCAGCATTTTCCTCATCTGATGTTACTAGTGTTGCATATCTATCAATGCCTGCTGTTTCTACTTGCTCTAAGCGTTATCATCTCCTTTAAACCAAACGCTCAGACATAAAGCTGGCGATGGAACGTCTCGGAATCTGAACACGAAAATGTCTGATAACATAAATTCTAAAAACAAAGACTCTACATCAAGAGAAAATAGATCACAAAAACAGAATACCTAACTAGAAAGCATACCGTTTATATTTGACTCCAGCCATATTGCAGGAGATTAGCTGGTTACACGAGCATTCTTTTTTTATTTAATCATTTATCTGAATATAAACAGGACTCGAACCACAGATAGGAAAGCCAAAGCCAGCAAAAATAAATGCTTTAATTTTGATGTCCTGATATTCGAAGAAAAACTCAAAAGCTTTACTTCGTCAGTTGTTTTCATAATTGAGAACGGACAATTGACGAGTCCGTTATTTGGCTCAATTAATGTCTATTTTTGTTTTCTTTTACTTTTTCCCTTTGTCCGCAAATATCACCCATTTGAAGAGATGAGTTTGTCAACTCGCAAAGGACGTTCTCTGACCTCAATTTTACTTACTTTATTATTATTATTATTATTATTATTATTATTATTACTATTATTACATATTAATATTATTATTATTGAGAAACAACTATTACATGTTATGGGGTGAAAATATTAAAATAAATCTGCAGGAGTTTCGGAATCTGTTCGATTCTCCTTTCAATGAGACTGAAAAGGGGAATCGAACAGATTCCCGAAAGCTTTCTATAAAGGTTTATTTTTAAATATAGTTTTACCCATATATAACAGTAGACTTGTTTCTCCATTTCAAGATTTATGCTGCTATGAGTATATCTATTATTATTATTATTATTATTATTATTATTATTATTATTATTATTATTATTATTGTTGTTGTTGTTGTTGTTGTTGTTGTTGAAAAGGATGACTGTATTTTGCGAATTTATCTTATATAGGATCTTTCCTATTTTCCTTATAATTCGCTTTTCAGGCTCAGCGATGTTGGTCAACAAACTGGCCAATATTCATATTGGAAAAGGACAGCGTGCAATGCGGGAAATATTTTTATTAAAATATTCAATCAGAATATTTTAATAAAAATTATTCCTTGGTGGTCTCAAGGTCCTTTCCAATATGAACATTGGGCCAGTTACACCAACACCGCTGAGCCTGAAAAGCGAATTATAAGGAAAACAGAAAGATCCCATAAGATAAACTCATAAAATACATCCATCCTTTCAACAAGACTTGTTTGAAAGAGGTCTGCTTCCTTTATTACATATTATTATTATTATTATTATTATTATTATTATTATTATTATTATTATTATTTGCGAGAACGCACGAGCCAGTAACGCTTCCCCTGGCGAAAATGATCAAAATAAACAGAAGTACGGAATGACATGTCGAGCAACCGCTTTAGAAATGTTGCACAAGTTACCAAGAGTATTTTCTCTTCGTAAATCGAAAGCAGCACACTGAATCATTTAATGTGTCTGTTGTTGCATATTTCTTATAATGACCGAGCCTAAATTGGATAGCGTTGTCTGTCTGACTGAGTGCCTCCCTCCGTCTCGTTATTTACTTTTTTTTTCCTCAGCAGCAAATTCTGCACTGAAACTACACGGGTTATCAATAACCGCGCTACTTCGGTACTGAGCAAAATAATTAAATAACAATACGAAAGATCGGCCAGTGCCCCAGAAGTGAGGGAATCAATTTTGTCTAAGCAAATGTAAACGATAAAAAATCTAAAAATCTCTATCACTAGTACTAACATTTCCATCATTATATAAAAAATATAATAATATAAAGTTAAATACATGAAAACTAAATGTTTCTTTGTATCCTTCATAATTCGGCTGATTTCCCTATTGCCCGTAGATCAAGTACAAATTTTTTAAAATTTTTGAAAAAATTAGAGAGAGAGAGAGAGAGAGAGAGAGAGAGAGAGAGAGAGAGAGAGAGAGAGAGAGAGACAAGATTTATCGTTGTCGGAATCATCTATTCCTTTATTTACATGTTGAAGACTCGAAGAGCTCCATAAATGGCAGTCTCTGAATCTTAACGAATGCTAATTTTCATATTCCATCAGCAAAAGCTCCTAATATATGTAAACCATTTTGTTTAATGAGAGGTAACTTTGTTCACAGTGTTTAAATAAAAATTTCTTCAATACGTATTATTCAATATTTATCATCAATAAAATACTTGATTTTATGTTTAAGTTATGAATAATAATTATCATAAAAGGTAAAAATATCAACTCTTCAACAATGCATGATAATTATTTTTACGTCTAAGAAAAAGCTTCATAAATAAGCTGTGCCGTCGACAATACATGAAAATTACTTAATATGGAAAATATCTATAACAAATCTTCCTCACACACTAAGGAGGACAAAAATCTGAAAAACAGTATTAAATCATAATCTCTAACAGTAAAGAAAGCTGAATGATAAGCAATAAAGAGAAAAACTGTAAACCGTAACAAGGAAAAAAGGCAAGAAAAGCCACCAAACCGGACTCAGTAACGAGTAACGCAAACTGAATATTGATTAAAATGAAGAGAAACGCTACTAAATTTGCATGCGAAGCCATGTAAAGCAATTAAGGAATAAAATACTGACAAGAAATGCTACTCAGTCTGCAAATGTAACTTCACAGTCATATTACTAAAGGCATCGGCACAGAAAAACCTCATCTGTTCTGTAGCGCCGATAACGCTCACATCTTCAAAGATCATATCGTTTGTTCCTCCAGACTCAGTACTCAGGGCACGAGGGAAGGAGGATTGAGGATGACGTTGGGGTAAGGGACAGGAAGAGGAGGGAGAGGAGGAGGAGGAGGTGGAGGAGGAAGCTGACTTCTCCGATCTAAGATTTCCAAAGAGAGTTCAGGTGACGACAGTCCCTTCCAAGGGACGTGAAAGGTCACCTGAATTAACAACATAAGAAGATGCAAGGTAGCTTTCCGAAAAAGGGCGTTTGATCTATCCGATTTCACGAGAGAGAGAGAGAGAGAGAGAGAGAGAGAGAGAGAGAGAGAGTTGTTTATAACGAATATCTGATTAATTGGCTGAGGTATCTGCAGCATGTTATATTAGACTGTAATAGATCTAATTGTGCGTTGATATCATAATGAACCACCTGGCGAATTGATATGATAATGAACCACCTAACGAATCAATGGCATTGGCCAAAATCGCACGCACATGCAGATGTGCAATGCACATGCATTCAAGTAGTTTAACATACACAAACACACATGCATACATCTATCTATATATCCATATACATGAATACACACACATAAATTTATATATATGTATACGTATGTATGTATATATGTATATATATATATATATATATATATATATATATATATATATATATATATATATATATATAACTGACTTGACATAAAAAGAAGTCTGACAAATTGTACCTCAAAAGGCTTACATTTTTCCTCATCTGTCAATCAGTCAGTTAGTTGTTATATATATACAGTGTATATATATATATATATATATATATATATATATATATATATATATATATATGTATATATATATTGACTTACAGACATAATAAGAAACTTATGTCAAGTTCACGAGAAAGAACAGGGTGTCCAAAATGAACGTCAAAATTAGGCTCTGAATATTCGAGATAGTTGCTTATAGAATAATAACTATCTATAAATCACAATGAGGGTGCTACAGCTGCTCCTAACGGCACCAGTTTTAATGATAAGATACACAGAATATGACAAGACAGTCAGCCCAGTAAAAGAACGTTATTAAGCAGAAAAAAACCATACCATAGAAAATGGGAAACAACAATGTCAATGTTCCGCAACAATCTTAATAGCCAGAAATGACCCGAATGAAATTAACTGTGAAAGTGACATCTTCATTTGGATTAAACTGTGACAAATATAAAGTGTATAAATGAAGTACATGTCTCATATTACGTATGACGCTGGGAGACCAGTGAACAGCTCTTTCCTACGTTCTAGATAATGGAATCCCTTGCAACTATGCCGTTGGGGATCCGTAGAGTGTTGATGTGTTAGGGTTAAGAGACAACATTCTCTCTCTCTCTCTCTCTCTCTCTCTCTCTCTCTCTCTCTCTCTCTCAGAGCTGCCTAAATATTCAAATACATGTACCATTTAAAAAAAAAAATCGTGATAATTCAGCGTTCGTATAAAGAACGCGTAATCATCGAAATTTTTTAAATGATTAAACATTCGTGAGTTAATCTTATTTCACTTTCTCTGTCATGCAAAATGTAAGAAAATATAAAATTAAGGGGATCCGAACCTGAATACATATACGTAATATACATATCCATATACATATCTGTATATGTATGCATATACCTATATACATGTATATGTATGTGTGTATATATATATATATATATATATATATATATATATATATATATATATATAAATTATATATATATATATATATATATATATATATATATATATATATATATATATATATATATATATATATATATATATATATATATTTAGGCGTTGAAAAGATCTCAAATATATTTTTCAATATTGTCAACACTCTTACTTTACCTGCAAGCATTATCAAGCTAATCGGACACTCTTCATCTAAACTCAGTTTAGTTATTTCCAGAAAGATATCCCAGGGAAAAGATGAAAATTTCGAACGGCATTCAGTAGAAAAGGCTATAAGAATTACAAGTCGGTATCCAGAAAATACCAGGAAACTAAAAATCATGTGACTTCACTTAAAAGAGATCATCAGCATACTTCTTTATCTCATCGATCTTGTACCCCACAGACAAGCGCCCCCTCCCCCTTACATTCTGTTTAAGCATCACATATAAGGGCTTACGACCCCATTTAACCGTCACACGAGATTAACATGCAAATGAGAGTAAAAGGGAACGACTTCTACAAAGATAAAGATTACATAATCCTCTCTGTCTGTCTGTCTGTCTGTCTGTCTGTCTGTCTGTCTGTCTGTCTGTCTGTCTGTCTGTCTGTCTGTCTGTCTGTCTGTCCCTCTCCCTTTTTCCACTCTTTTCAAGAAGACCCATATGTTGTATGAATTATCAACACACACAAACCGAGAGTCATTCATAGTCAGTTTCTAACAATCAAGCAAAGACACCAAAAGTATCTGAAGCGCTTCATAAACCTAAGTGTCTTAGAAAGGATGTAATCGTTCAGCAAATTTCTAGAGATATCAAGACTTTCTAAAACAATACTGTAAAGCGTTTTTATAGTTTTTAATTTGATGCCGTTGGTGCATTAATAGCTTCGTGGTAAATATTCTTTATTTTTACATCTAATCCCTCCGTCTGGCATTACAAGTTCCACTTGCTTTACGACTTTCTCCAGAAAAAATACATACATACACACATATATATGTGGTGGTGCAGTGGTATGATTCTCGGCTACCAGTCGAGAGGGCCGGAGTTCAAATCGCTCACTGATGGCTCGGATTGCGCCTCTGCAAAATCCGGCAGCCCGTCAACCTAACGGTCCAAAAAAATCTGAGAGGTTCAGTAGGAGAATGGGTACCAGCCCTCGGGCCGGGGAGTTAAACAGTGGACCTAGCAACACACTGGCGACGTGTCATAGGCATTGGGACCTGTCCCCCACTGGCTGTCGGCCTAAGAAACAGGAGATCAGAGCCTGCCGTATGAGCTTACAGAGGCCTAGGAGGACTTTAGCTTATTATATATATATATATATATATATATATATATATATATATATATATATATATATATATATATATATATGTGTGTGTGTGTGTGTGTATGTATGTATATATCTGTATGTATGTATTGTACATACAAATATTTAAATATGGGCAGCTCTCCGATGTCTCAGGGTTAATGCTCCTGAATGACCGATAAAATCGTTTTTTCTTATCTGACTCCAAGTTACAACATTTTTCGCTCACTAAAAAGATTTGATCCTGAATATATAGTGATATATTATACAAACAAACGCTTGCAAATGATAATGTGTAAATACTTGCTTTGCAATAATTCGCGTTGATTGTATCCTAGGGCTTAATATTGCAAACTTGACTTCATAATTATTTAATATCGCGTAATTTCAGCATTATATGTTATTTATGGGTTCATGTTTTCAGATTAAAATTATGAGATTGGCAGAAATTCCACGAATTAATAAGTGTGCCGCTGTTTTTATAAGCACTCTGTGGCTGTGCATAGCTCTGCAAGCTCAAGATTAAAATCCTAAGGTTAATGCCCTTTGTGTGTATAACAAAACAATAATAGAGAAATGTGTCTTCTATACTGTTTTCGAATATTACTGAGCTTCAGTTATTCTTAATCTTCATATTTCCATCTAGGCTGACATCAACCCCCATTTAACCGGTCATTTACGTCTAAATTATACCAAAATGAAGCTCCAGAAGCCTTGCTTTCAATTTCCTTTGGATGCATTTTCAAACAGAGTTTTAATTGGTTTTTATCGAGAAGTTCAGAATTAATAAGCACTGTGTCTACTTCCGATGCCTGCCGATTTGTAAGTTCAAATATGTATGTGTATGTGTGTGAGAGAGAGAGAGAGAGAGAGAGAGAGAGAACCATATTTTTTTTATTTGCAAATATTTTTACTAACGTTTTTTCTCGTTAGCCTAAAGTGAAAATTATATTAAACTAGATAATAATAATAATAACAGTAAACTCATTCTTTTTTCATTCACATTTTTTAAACTAATTGGACAGGAAAGCATGAGAATCCTGTGGTGCTGTCAGAGCAACTCTTGGTCTAGCCGCCTAACTACCACAGAGAACTGGGCAACGGAACTGTCCTTCTGTTCGATCGCATCCGACGATTTTGGCATTTTCCACACAGAATTTGCTCATGCTTAAAGATTCCTTGACTCTATTTCAAAAGTGCAGATAACTATAAGAAGAGGATGGGAGGTGGTCCCTTCGAAAGCTAAATAAATTTCATTTTCGTGCTTTGTGGGTTTTATTCAATGCATAACCATGCGATTCACAGTAAGTACCTGAGATAGTTTGCTACATTCAAGAATATCGTCTCTGTGATGGGCGTCAGGGACCCTGGCAATAGTAACGACAGCTAACTTCTAATCAAGCAATCAGTCTCATACGTAATGCTCAATGCAATGAAACAGAACTAAAGGCACTTTGCAGTCTTCTCGGTTTCCGGCGGCATTGGTTTCCGCATTTTGCTTTTCTGTCCTTTACTTTCGTCTTTTGTATAGTGGCTGTTCAACTTCTCCAACTTTACACCGCTCAAGTTTCCACCTCACTCGTGGAAATTGAGAGTGCAAAAGTAAAAGTGTGATTCAGAGATCTCGTTAAGCTAACTAACAGTAACAATCGAGTACAGCATCTTTTTTTGTTATTTCATTAGCTTTATCATTCCATCCTACTTCAGGAACGAACATCTTGACAGAAACATAATCTATAATGGAAAGAATTAGCCCATAAATCCATCTTTCTTAATGACGGAGTAATTGTTTGACATTTTGACTTTGGATCTGAAGGACCGAAAGTCATTTACGGCAGTTCAGTTATTCAGTCCTCTAAGCATTTTCTCAGTCGCTGAATATCATATTTTGTGGAAATATTTACAGTTATTAATATTAGACGAGAATATCACCTACGCAATAATACAAACTGAAATGTATTTTCAAGTTCACAAAAAACTGACATATCTAATACACAGCAAGAGGAGATCTTATCCAAAAAAGGTTTTGCTGAAGTCTATGATCACGTTCGGAAAATGAGCATGACAAGATCAAGGTAACATTTCAATAACTTTTTAAAATCAATACTACCTTAGTCATTTATAAGTGAAAATGAGATGTCATACAAATTGAGATGTATATCTATAATTACGGATATATCACCAATTAATGCAGGAACAATAATTAATCTCTGATTTAACATAACCTGCCGTCTTAAACACCATAGGCTCTTGTTGGTGCAAGACAGAACAGAGATTGTACAAAAGCCAAATGTAATTTCGCATAATAGAGAGAAGCGGTGAGTCATACGATGTTTGATAAATACTATTGCATGAATATTAGTCAAGGATTAACAATTCTAGCCAAGGCCAGTGTCACTACTCATAATATTTTGAGGACGGGTGATAGCAACTCAACAACCTTAAACACACGCGAATTCTAATATATATATATATATATATATATATATATATATATATATATATATATATATATATATATATATATATAGAGAGAGAGAGAGAGAGAGAGAGAGAGAGAGAGAGAGAGAGAGAGAGAGAGAGAGAAGTTGTGTGTATAGCTGTAATGTAATAATGTCGGCCCTATAATCAAAAATAACCTCAAAACTTAGGGAAAGTAAGACCAATAGGAAAAGGAATAATAATAATAATAATAATAATAATAATAATAATAAATCTATATTTAGTAAAGAGGAGAAGCACAACCTTATTCATGCAAAAATAGTGTTAATGATTATGAGCGGAATGTGTCAGGAGCCAACGTAACAGTATGCAACCGTCATTGAACTGAGACGATTGTGCTCGGTGCTGAGTACGTAACAATCCCCAATGTAATGCTTTCATTTGTTATCATAATATATCTACAGAAACGTGATATACGATTCATTAAGTATCTCCTTTCAAACCGTCGGGTATTATTCATTAAAGAGTTTTTAATGTCACTTTTCGTGACATTCCCTATCATTAGTAAGGCCGGGAAGAATTCTAACTATGTGGGAAACAGGATTGTTTCACATAATCATGGTGTCTATCTCATCATCATAGTAATTTCATATTGCACGACTTTCAATTAACGCTAGAACAAAAGTTGCATAAGCGAGAATCATTTGTGGTGTACTTGTTTCGGATATACCACGGACAAGTGTTTTCAGAGGTAGGAGTGAACTTGCTAAAACACCAATTTAAACAGAAAAACAGTTACATACAGCGAAGCGTATGTTTATACGATCCTTTCTTTAGTATCGCTGAAATTATTTTTTAAAAAAGAAGAAAAATGAAAGAAAGAAGCGCAATAAGCCAAAACTTCATACGAGAACAAATCTCTGTAAGGAACATCCATTCCATGATAGTCAAATATATGCATCAGTTATCACAAAACAGCAGAAACCCATCAAGGCATATCGCCTCCGTGGGTACGAACCTATATTTCTTGACCAACTGGGGCATACGTCGTTTGCCCAATATGATGACTAACTTGTTTAGTGCTTTCTGGCGTCACAACCGTGTTTAGAAGTTTTGCGGTAGCTGCTTGGTCGAATGGCGAATTTAGAAACTGACCGACGCAACGAAAGCGAAGGAATGTCAACAGTTAAAACGAAACCCAGACACCACTGTGTCTAACCACCAAGGGAGCAGAAGGAGCCTGACTATCTTCATGTTACAAGTATACACGTACGAACATATGCTCGCTCTTCTCTCTCTCTCTCTCTCTCTCATCAGCAATGTCGTTATTCTTCTTGCTCTTCTTAATACTCTCTCTCAATCCATGACTCACCCTACCAACTAACTTTCCCTTACTTTCACAAAATTTTCAAGCTCAGCAAGATCTCTCTCTCTCTCTCTCTCTCCCCTTCAAAAAAAAAAAAAGATTCCCATTAAGAAACTAAAAAAATATTACCTCACAATTCTTTTTTATTTCGTGCCATTGCCTTGGTGGGATTGGGAAGTGGCAATCCCATGATTGATTTGCCAGAAGAAGAACATTACACACGCCCCTCAAATAAGAGAGATCACGACTGTGATTGTAAGTGCACCAAACGGATGAAGAAAGAAATCGATTGCTCTTGTTTATTGGTTATAGTATGTCTGCGTGTGTGTGTGTGTGTGTGTTTGAGAGAGAGACAGACAGACAGAGAATATGTTACCACTTCCTATTTTCTTCATGCTCCGCATGCAGATTTTCTGAATCATTTATCATCATACACCACGTGTCAAAAATTTTATACTACTAAGTACGGGGCTAATCTTCTAAGCAAACGTAGCCAGAATTCTTCGTAAGATCTTATGCTTTTATTCCTTTCTTGCGAGAAGACGAAGAAGAATAAGAAGACGACCATTTAAACATCAAAAGTTCAGTGCCCTCGAAAACAAGGATTCTAAAGTTCGAAGCTGAAGTAACACTGAAGAAACATTCCTCTGTTCTGTTCATGTTAACTTCAGAGTCTATTTGCTCCTTGATAACACACAAACTAGGACACGAAAGTCAAGATACCCGAAAGAGACTTGGGGTCACGTTACATACACATTCATATAACTCAGCAAGCGACTTTGACTGAGGTCACATGGCCACGTCCCCAATAATTCCTGCACCAATGGACGAGACAGAACTTTCGCTCCTTTTTGGCTCTTTTTGTTCAAATGGATTCTCGTCGTTACTTTGAGTTATTAAATTCATCATTTGTATTAAGAAACGTAAATGTGTGTCAGATCTTTACGCCATTTTCAAGCAAATCGCAGGCTGAATATTGAGTATCATCCGAAGTTCATTGCACAGCAGGCACACCTCTTATATCTGTCAAGATGTGTGGTATTAGTAAATCTTTGAAAATTTACACCAATATGACATCTGTGAAACTCTTCAGTATTAGGACACCGGCGAGGATCTACTGTACTGGGACATCTGCGAAAATCTACAGCATCAGTACATACCCATCAAGACATTTTATCAGCATCTAATCACATTCTTTGGAACATCCAAAAATCTAATCCTACTTCTTTAGAAGGAAAAATCCAATGGTAATTGAGATTGCTGTAAATGAATAAACCATCGAGTTTATGGGGCTACTGAGCAATGCAATAAGAAAAAGAAGAATCAAAAGAAGAAGGAAAATACCAAGCCCCAATTGGTGGTTGCTCCTTAACACGTTGTGTAAACAGATAAGCGCAATTGCACTTTTAAAAGGCACGGAACCAAGAAGAAGAAGAAGAAGAAGAAGAAGAAGAAGAAGAAGAAGAAGAAGAAGAAGGAGGAGGAGGAATCCAATTGAATACTGGGATGATCAACTGCAGGTCATGATGGCCCCAAGGGCATCTTAGGAGCACAGGGAGGGTACATCGAAAAGGTTCGAGCGAGAATACTGAACGCTTTTGTTCGAATTCTGTGCCTCAGAGTTTTCGGAAATAGAATTATTCCGAATAAAAAAATTGCAGCCTGACCTCCAGTGGTCCTTGCTACACAGGAGAGAGAGCAAGATGGAATCTGACCCACCAATACTCGTTGCGATTTTAAGCCTCGTACACCCAATATATACTCTTTTCGGATGTATTTTCTCTTGAGTTGAAAACATTATTGGCTTACCAAGTAAATAAATG
Source organism: Macrobrachium rosenbergii (assembly GCF_040412425.1). NCBI lineage: Eukaryota > Metazoa > Arthropoda > Malacostraca > Decapoda > Palaemonidae > Macrobrachium > Macrobrachium rosenbergii. The sequence goes on along the minus strand of NC_089752.1, from coordinate 18,438,448 downwards.
ACGATATATGAATAATTTTCAATTAAACACAATTTATTGAAAATACTGAAAACGCATTCAAATAAGATCAAATTCTGGGCAATTTTTATTCACTTTCGTCTTCGTGATAGATTCGTAAGTAAATATTTTGCCTCTCAGTAACAGTGCTTGCTGACCGGAGTTCGTTTGTTTTTGTAAAAATATTTTTTTTATTCGAACACTGTGTACTTTTGAGGTATCTGTTTTATCTCCACGACCTTCTGTTCCGACAAATCTCTCCCCAACACCGACCAAAACGGGTTTGATAAGGAAAAAAAATCATAAACAATCATTTATCCTTTTTATTGTACATTTATGGTATCCGAAGATTTACCAGCATCTTCATTTTATTTTCACGATGTACTCGAAAAGTATGCCGAGGACGTCACATACATCATAAAACCTCAGAAGAGCTGCACAGAAGGCAGTT
>NC_089752.1:18398000-18435500 GCF_040412425.1 Macrobrachium rosenbergii | reverse complement strand
ATATCTTCCATATTGTCAAAGCAAGAAAAGTATTATGTGCTAATAATAATAATATATGCACTAGTGAGAACGATTACCATTGCTAAAAAAATAAACTGCTTATCATTAAAGCACTAGTTATGAAATTTATCGTAGTATGACAAACCAAATCACCTGATCACCTGCAAACCATAATCGATACATTTGTTAATTTTTTTCCTTTCGAGATACATATTTATCTGGAAAGAAAGTGAGATTCGGCTTGTCAGCGTTTTCGAGTACCTGACGGATGCTACTGAAATGAAGATCAAAACCTACACATTTTCAAGTGAATCTTCAGGTTGAACTATTCCTGCTGAACTGGCAAAACGTCTTTTATCACCGGAGGACGAAATAGACTGAAAGCCGCCCAGCCTGGATGAGTAAAGATGTATCCGGAATGAAGGCCAGTTAAATCAAGAAAACCACGCAACGAATGTCTTACCGAAGGCAAGCTCCACTCAACAACAACAAAATGTATGCATCTCGAAACGAAGACACCTGGTTGAATTCCGATGGTTATCAGTCACCCAATAGTCTGGCAATTGAAGGGCCAAAAAGAATTGCAACCCGACTACGTCATTGCTGTTCATCACAAGCTTTAATGCCGTCCCAGTTCAACGAAGGTCAGATGTTCCCTATGCCAAGGGAGTGGTTCCCGACCGGTCCTGTTGCGATGCCAGAGAATGGGTAAATCTATCCAATTCACCTGACGTGTTTCGTATGTATTTTTCAAGTTCGGATAACACATCTTCGCACAAATACAGTCCATAAAGACACTAATTACCATTCAATTACAGCACAATGAGAGACGTAATCTCTCATTGACGGTCTCTGTAATCAAAGGATGTCAAACGCGAGTGCAGACAATGTGAGGGAAGGGAAGGATTTCTAGCACTTTCACCCTCTTATCAAAAATGGACGGATTGGCATAGGGTTATCTGGCGTCTCATAATTTTCCAGCAAAGAAAAGTCTTGCCTTTTTCCAGTCAAACGTGAATCTATATATTATGAGTTTTCCAAGGATAAATCCATAAATAAGCACAGTTAATATTGTACATGACCTTAATCAACTCGCGTAGAAACAGAAAAAATGAAAAAAAGGGAACAGATATTTATTGAGGATCAGAACAAAACTGCATACGCCTTTGAAAATAGTGTAAACAAACCAGTGCACACGGCAGCCAAATCAACGATGAATACCATAAAAAAAAAGCATTCACTGACACGGCAGTGTTGCTATGCACCGGGTAACGAGTGTGAATCGGAGGATATCAAGCACAAGCGAAGTATATACCTACCATTTTAAAGGTTACCATTCTGAAGGAATTTTTTCTTACAATTTAACCTGCTATATGATTTAGCTTTTCCTTGACTGCGAGTGAACAGTTCTTTGTACACACAGCTTGTACGGTCTTTTGCATGCAAAGGATATAAACAGAATAAATTGAGATGAAAAATCAACGCTCTCAAATCCTCTATCGTTGTAAGAAGACTGACATCACATCAGAGGCTGCAGAATTCGGATTCACAAGAAGACGACCAGAATGGAAATTGCTTTCTACATATAAAAAGGAAAAAAAAGACGTCAAGTTTTATTCAAATACTTGTTTAAAAAAACAAATCTTGAAACATCAAGGAATATCATGCTAAACACTGGGCGAAGTCAGTGCATCGGGCTACAATATATACTCTTGGAATACACGCGTTGTTTGAATTAAAGTTGGTAAATGTCACTTAGGGCTATGTCTGAAATGTCACCTGAGCATTTGTTTGAAAATGTCATCTCCGACTCAAAGCAGCTGCGACTAATTTCGATTCTGTAAGCCATGCAAACTGTTCCTGCATACACATGACATGTAAATAAGTTCATAAGATATTTATACCCAGATATACATATATACACACACGCACATATATACATATCTATATTATAATATATACATATACATATGTATGTATGACATATAGACATACATACGCATATATATATATATATATATATATATATATATATATATATTGGAAACATATATATATATATATATATATATATATATATATATATATAAAAATAGTACATGAAGCATGAAGCAGCCAATCCAGTCAAGCAAAACGACCAGTGATCGGAAAACCACACGATGACAAAACAGTGTTTTTTTTTTTTTGGAAGGCAACCAGCCCTGTTCTTTTCAGACATTGAAAATATATTAAAAAAAAAGAAACAACAGAAATTCTCCAATATTCCGATATCTAAGGAAACCCAGGGGTGAGTCACAATCCTGGATGCTTTTCTTTCTTAAAAGAGAGATGATATCTCAAGGACCTTCGACCACAGAGAGATATTGACAGGGAGAGAGAGAAAATAATCGAATAAAAGGAACGTCGATAGAATAAGCTGAAGTGACTTCGCTTATTATTTTATCATCATTCTGCAGTCGGCTTTGTACTTTTATACCATGTTTTGGATGATCTCTGCCACTCTAAGTCGACAGCTTATCACAGCTCAATTTCGAAATTGATTTTTTACCACATTTAGTCTATACATTTACCAAATTACCCTTGAGCTGTATTCTTACCCTATCTTCTTCTCTTCGCATTTCCATGTAACTTATCTTTCAAGGCGTATAAAAATGCCTGAGGAATTTGCCTATGCAATTGCCTAAAAAGCTTCCATGTGATAAAATGGTCAGATAGGAAAAATTACACATTAAAGATGTTATCTGAACCTATGTGATTGTGACAGAACTATTAATGAATTAACTAATGTATATAAGCAAAAAATATATATAAATAAATAAATACACCAACACAGGAAAGTGTGCCTGAGCTGATATTCTCCGTATACTGGGCAACGTGCAACAGGCAACCCTATTCTCTGCTATCAATAGAAATTGCTTGTCGTCTGTTCGATCCAACTTTCTTCTCCTGTTTGCAACATCCATCCGAAAATTCAGCTTTTTTTGGGAGAATCATCCACTCATTTTCCATAGATATGTGCTTTTAAGAATGGGAGATGGGTTTTGAAGGTTCAACGCTATTTTGATAAAGTGATATACAGTAGGAGATATATCACTTATCAAAGACAGTAAAATTTCTATGTAGCTTTTCCTAGATTACAATGAACACAGTACAAATGGTTTTACGAATGATGAAAGGTAAACAGCATATATCTACCTAACTTTATCAGTAAGCATTGTATCTATCCAATCTGTACTTAAGGCAATAGTACGAAATCCCGTAAAACGTACCAAGAAGTCCCTCTCACTCAACTTAAGTAAGAAATCCCATTTAAAGCACCAAAATCATTACATACAGTATATCCATAATGTTTAAAAATCAAAATAATGAAATTGACAGCAAAATTTTCTTACCCTTGGGATAGTAATTGTAGAACGGCTTTTAATCTAGCTTCGGTACCAAAACTTACGAAACCAAATCTAACCTAACCTAACTTACCCGAACATGACCACACCCAACATATTTTTTCTAACCTCGAACAGCATTTTTGAAGTCTTTGCTGTGGCATTTTATTGCCAAAATCCAAATCGAGCAGTAGAATAGAACAGAAGAGAATATAGAATTTAGGTCAAAGGCCAAACACTGGGAACTATGAGGTCATACAGCGCTGAACGGGAACTGAGAGTAAAAAGGTTTGAAAGTTTTAACAGGAGGAAAACCTCGCAGTTGCACTATGAAACGATTGTTAGGAGAGGGTGGAAAGTAAGATGGAAGAAAGAGAATATGGACGGAAGCACAGTAAAAGGAATGAAAGGGGTTGCAGCTAGGGGCCGAAGGGGCAATGCAAAGAACCTTAACCAATTCCTGCAGTGCATCGCATGAGTTGCACTGACGGCGCTACCCCCGTACGGGACAAATCGAGCAATAAGATGACAGTCAGCAATGAATCAGTCGTTAGTCGCCAACATGTAATACGAAACGACTTCTCAAAACAGAAAAAAAAATATTCTGCAGAGTCGTTTGAGGAAACAGAGTTAATTATAGACCAACAAACGTGATACGTGAGAATGGTACCACAACAAGACTTTCGTAAGAATTTGTTTTAGGTAAGGTTATCAGGAAACCGAAAGATATGCAGACAGAAAATCTCAACAGCAAAAACAGCACACACGCCAACAACAGCAGCATTAGTCATAATACAATAAGTAGGACACACTGCCGTAAATGAACATGCGTGCTAATGAATAAATCACTCTTAAGAATCCGATAAATATTCGTATATATGTATATTATTCCGAAAAATTTATTAAACGCTTACTATTCGAGGCTGAACAGTTTATTACATGACTTAAGAGAGAAAATGGAATTACTTTATAAATGTGTAACATTTGAATATTAGATGCACAAGGACTCTAATTATCATCAGACACAGTATAACTTTGACAACAGACGTTGCTACATATAATATACAATATGTGCGGAAAGTAATAAATGGAACGATATCTATATATATATGAGAGAGAGAGAGAGAGAGAGAGAGAGAGAGAGAAAGAGAGAGAGAGAGAGAGAGAATGTATTTCAGGAAATTCCATTATAATTACAATGACAAAAAGAGACATTGCTGACACTGTGTGAAATCTAAGAAGACAATTGTAACAGTATATGCAAAATTCTTTACACACATCTCACCGGCATACTGACATGTGTATATAAGCCGATGCTCACCGTCTGCTGAGGAAATACATTCGAACTCCGATCGCCTATCCTAAAGAATGTCGCCTGAAACGAAACATCCGAAAATGAACATGGACATGAGTTTTCACTTTGAAGAAGGTTGCCTGTCGTCTTCGGAACTGGAATTAGAATATGAAATTTAGGCCAAAGGCCAAGCGCTGGGACCTATAAGGTCATTCCAAGTTGAAAATAATGTTGAAATAGTTGTTAGAAAAGGTTGGAAAGTTAGATGGAAGAAAGAGAATATGAACGGAAGAATAGTAAAGGGAATGAAAGGGGTTGCAGCTAGGGGCAGAAGGGACGTGGCAAAGAACCTTAAGTAATGCCTACAGTGCACCGCGTGAGGTGAACTGACGGCACTACCGCCACCCACCAGCGGAACCTGCCGTCTTTACCTCAGAAATAAAATTACTGTAAGTGGACTTTTTATCAGTACTGGACCATCGCCGAAGGATTATCCATAGAGCCTGCTTCTTCAGGTACTGCGTGTTACTCGCTTAAAACAGCGTCAGCATCCACTGTGAAGCAGTATTCCTGGTAGTGTTGTTGATGCCAAAGTTCGTAAGATTAAGCCTGTGATAAAACTTTCACGAGCCTGTACTCCACTGACACTGTTTTCAGACATATAAGCGAAAATAATTACCTCTATAATTTACATATTTATTTGCTTCAATTTTGGACTGTTGTTCATTTTCTTACATACAAGCTATTCTGTTCCCAGCAAGCTTGCTTTGTAGGTTATCACTCTTTTCGGCTTGTTCTATATAAAAGTTTGCGCATTTTGAACAAGAATGGTAATAATACTGTTAAATATTGATCTCTGACGGTTTTTTTTTTTTTTTTTTTTTTTAGTTTCGATGAGTTAAAATGCACTTCTTGAAAACAGACTTTGCAGAGCAGATGTTATTCATATCTGATGAAATATAACCAGAATGTTGTTGTTCTTAGAGGGTCCCCTCATCTCTTGATTTTGATGCTTAAAGAGTAAACAAAAGAAGGAAACCGAATAAAAGCAAAGAGAACAATCCGTTCCTAAAATTACAAGCAAGGGACAAAAGAGCCTGGTCTTTCTATACAAACAACTGGAGTCCATCCAACAGCAACAAAGGGAAGAAAAGGACGGCAAAAAATGCGGCTTCGGAACTAAAAATAAAAGTGCCTAATAATAAACCTCCCCTCAACTTGAAAGCCTAAAACCGCTTTGTCCCCCCGTCCAAAAATACCCGCCTCCCACTAAATGTGTCAGAGAATAAATTTGAAATTGCCTTTTGTTTGGTGCCTTTGACTAATGCTTATATTTGGCCGCGTTTGTGTTGGCAGTGGGGGAAAAATAGAGAGAGAGAGAGAGAGAGAGAGAGAGAGAGAGAGCGGTAAAAACTGTTAACCTCCCCAAATGCTTTTTCTGCGAACGTGATTGTTGGAACGTGGGCTCTGCTTAACATGTCTCGGCTGTTTACATTGCTAAACCTTTATTCGAGCCTACCTTTCTGCGAACTCTCAGCTGTTGATTGACACTGCCTCCCAAGCAGGAGCTAAACTTATCTTTCAGATTTCATAAATAAAATCATATTTATGCTTTCGAGGAAGACAGAAAAAATAATTGTTCAGACAGAAACATTCTGAGAGCCTGGATCATGATTTACTCTGCGAGAGAGCAAAGGATACATCAACCCTCTTTTTTCAGTGATATCTATTGTCACGACGCATTCCTTTCAAATGCTACCCAAGACCCATTAAGAGTACCATTATACCTCGTATCATAAGACCATCATCTCCCTTCCAGCCTTTTCTCTTCCTCTCTTTCTCTCCGAGATGCAGTAATCTAGAGCAAAAGGACTTCGCTCATTCCCGATTACGATCAAAATCCCCCCGCCTTACAATTACTTTAGACTTCATCGTTCAGGGCTTATGATGAAGAGATTGGACGGCATACAATGAAGGGAAGTGGTTTGGTCAGTGACCTTTTAGCCTAACACGATGACATAATCATGGGTATTATGTCGTTAACAGATGTGGGGATCTAAACGGCCGGCCTTAATTCGAGATGATGAACCCCTCAGTATGGAAAATAGGCGGAAGACATGATCTTTAGAACAGTACCTTTCTATAGGGAATATAAGAGCAGTATTTTGTAATCTGATTCGAGGTAAATTTGGTGCGTAAACGTTTTCTGATGCAAAAACTTAATTCGATTATATTTTATAATTCCAAACAAATTCAGTGCAATTATATCTATATCGCATATATGAATGTCAAACCTACTGCAAATATTTTAAGATACTTCATAAGATGGTTGCAAATTCATTCAAATTTGCTTGTGTACTAAGTCGTTTCCTTTGAAAAACAAGTACTTCTTTCAACCAATTCATTACGAATAAAATAAATAAGTCTAAGGTAATTTTAACAAGTATGTCAGATGAGTAAATTAACGAAGATTATATTACTGATGTGTAAATCAAAGCCAACGCAAAGAACAAGAATAATCGTGCAATGATCCTAAATTAATTACGATATTACTAATCTCCATTCAATCTCATAAGAATATATTCCTTGGACAAGTTACAGCGATCATTTTTTGGCAATCTTTAAGCAAAATCAAGTTCAAGTACTACCAATTAGGCGTATAAGTAATTTTTAAGCAAGCGTAGTAAAAAGCAATATACTTTACAATATACTCTACATAAACTATTGACGAGCATCTTTCAAGAAATAAGGGTAACGTATCTTCATTGTACAGAATAAATCTTATTACCGACATAATGGAACACGCGCACATCGTGTATGAGTTACATAGACGTTAAACACATTTAATGCTTGAATATGGAATAGGCAACGGATTACGCATTCAATAAAATTAACAAAGGGGGAAGCCATAATCTTTGACAAATGAAGCCTTGCTTTTTGGGTGACGCTTCTTTAGCTAAGAAAAAATTAATGCCAAACATGAATTTCATAATATTGATTTAGGAAGAAAACATCTACCACAGCAAAGAACTTCGAGGAGTTTGTGTACGATTCTTTACCAAAAGTACAAACCACACACACTGCTTTTATTTTAAAGAAAAGGCAATTCACATTTAAATCATTAATAATAACCAAACAAGTAGCCTACACATAAATTCATATTCACAGCATAAATAATGCCGAATAAATGTATGCTAATCTCAATCACTCAATGAATGAATATGCATGAAAAGCCTAGACCAGATAAACAGCAATATACGACTAAACCACGAAACCAAAGAGAGAGAGAGAGAGAGAGAGTTGTGATTTGTATTTTAAAAACGACTGCTGGCCAGACAGCGAAGGACACCTTTAAATCATGTGTGCAATAATGAGCAGATATCACCTAACAGCACAGCTGCGAATATCTGAACTAAAGTTGTTGTAAATACGTGCCATGGAATAATAATAATAATAATAATAATAATAATAATAATAATAATAATAATAATAATAATAATTGTAACCAGCAACAAAAATAAGTGTTTAGAATTTAAGAAAAGTCAAAAGCAATTAATTAGTAGAGTATACGCTGCATCGTACAGTATTTACAATGCCAAGCACAATCAGAAACGTAAACATTGACAAAATATTGCAAGAAACGAAGCTACAGTGCATGTACCAACAAAGACCCCGGTGTCACCCAAGCCCACCTTCTGACCTCATGTCAACCTCCCAACCCCCTCCCCCCAATCCTCTCCCTGTTACTGTGCTACAAAACCCAAAGTCACCATTTTGCCTCCGGGCGAAACAAAAGAAAGGAGAACACATACAAACAAAAAATAAGCAACTGAGTTCAGGAGACCGCAATAACCTGGCCCTTTAACCCAGTCAGTTTTAATCCAACACGATGATGAGGATGACATCAGCATTTGCGTCGGAATCGTTGTGCTTAAGGAAGGGCGCTGTCGCCTTTATAGGCCCTCCCTTGTCATCTCATGAAGGGCACATTTCTCTCAGTTAAGAGTCATTACTAAAGCACTTCCATTGGTTACATCGGATTCTTAAAATAGGATGTATTATCTTGCAATTTCTGTATCGTTTTATTTATAAAGTGTTGGACAATGCCAGATACCCTCGATTTGCCCAGTGACGGCAATGGGCGGTGGATGAAATCATTACGAATTAATCTCCTGTTGAACTCAAACTATAAATAATAACAAGTAGTATAATGTCACGGCCACAACCCTGAAAGTATAACAGCTGCAGTGTCTCTCAAAAAAGATGATACTCTCAAGAGGATGATATTCATATTTCCCCGTCCTGAAACCGATTGAAAGACGCATTGGTAATAAAGATATATTGAATGCATTTAACTACCAAAATCAAACATAAATAAATAAAACGCACGAACTGCTAAAGACTGAAACGTGTACGTCACTGATCACAGTCGAAAAAGAAAGCCATGAAAAGAATTATTAGCCACCTCTTTCAACAAAATAAACAAAAGCTGTCTGGATGAGTATGGGACTCGCTTCCTCTTTTTAAAAAAACTTATGTTACACAAGAGAAAACTAATCGCTATAGAAGTGTTGGTATGTATGTACTCTTTACACTCAAGTCGTGCATGAACGAAAGCATCAAATATCCTAAGCAAACTGAATGACTTCTTATCGCTCTCATGAACCGTTAAGTGCACTATTCCAAACGTGGCCTCGAGATAAAAACGCTTGTGAGTGTCTTGTATTCTGCGTCATCGGAGGACTTCTTTTTCGGCGATCATATAAATATACCGAGTATTGACCTACGGTTCATATCGTCAGAAAACGGAAGAAAATAAACATAAAAGTATAATAACAAGAGAGAGAGAGAGAGAGAGAGAGAGAGAGAGATTGACTACAAATGCAGGTCAGCCTTCCAGCCACTCTCACCCCGCCAGCAGGGCAACAACGAAAAAGCAAACGCGTCATTTTCCAGGACGTCTATAATGGAAGACGAATCACATGCCTGACGCCGGTAACCGCCTTCACGGTAATGATGGAAATGACGAAGATGATGATGGTGATGATACGCTGAGGGGTTTTCCATTCCCCGCACGAAGGAGATGATGGGGCATTAATGGCACGCTGGCATTGTACCACTTCTTCTGGATGGAAGATGGAAATAGAGTATGTGGGGACGCAATTCCACTGAGACAATGGCGATAAGTACGTGTTGCAAGAGCTTGCCAAACTTGCCCCACCTTCTTTGTTTCCATCAGGCTATTTACACACACACACACACACACACGTAATAGATTTATATATAAACGCTGATCTGATTTGGTGAGAGAGAGAGAGAGAGAGAGAGAGAGAGAGAGAGAGAGATTATTATTCTTTCCATTAAAAAATAAATAAGAAACCCACAAGTTTAGTTTCATCCCTTGACAATTGTATTGTGCTGTCTCTAAATAATATCATAATGTCAATAATCCTCCATTTAACGAATATATGAACTACCTAAGTGTGAAAAAAATGTGATTCACGTGTAAGCTGACACTTTTACGATAATTATCATGATTATTTCTATTTGATTATTTCTATTTAAAATTATATATATATATATATATATATATATATATATATATATATATATATATATATATATATATATATATATATATATATATATATATATATATATATATATATATATATATATATATTTATATATATATATATATATATATATATATATATATATATATATATATATATATATATATATATATATATATATATATATATATATATATATATATATATATATATATGATATAATATCTATATATATATATATTATATATATATATATATATATCCACATATTGAAAATATCTTTTACTTTCTTATATATATCCCTTACCTGGAAAGAAACACAAAGTACTGTTTTGTTCTATAGAAATTATCTAATTCTAACTATCAGAATAATTTAATAGTTTCTTTTCGCTAATTCGATAATGTGAAAATTGATGGCTCCAGAGCAAACAGCACAACAGCCATTGCCATATTCGTAATCTAACTGCTGATTTACTGATGATCCCACTGAACAGAAAACTTCCACAACTTCTTGCCACTTCTTGCAACCACAAAGATATTAAGACCTCTCTTTCAAATAAATCTCACATCAAGTTCTCTCTAAGTCTTCCTATCCTCCTTCCGCCTAACACTCCCGACTTATATCCTAATTTCCTCAGCCTACTGACCTCCATTCTTTCTATAGAACCACATCATTTCACAACGCACTGATTCATCAATTCACCCACGTTTACCTTTTTATCAATTCTGCGCATCTCTTTGTTTCTTGCACATTCGGTACTTCTTGCGCCACAGATGCTATACTACCAATTCATCTTAACAGCTACTACTGTTCTTTTCATTTGCATTCAACATTCACGCCCGACTTCCACAAAGGAAAGTTGCTCAAAAATCCATTCATAGGTTCAACAGACATTTCAGGTTCCTTCCAGTCTCTTGTACACACCCTGACACATTCCTTGCTCCTCCTTTTCTGTGGCGTCTTTTCTCTCATCCTATCATTCGTTACATTTGTCAAAAAATTAAAATATTTTCGATCTCTCCGAATCAATCGTATCTATTCTCCCATCATCCAGATTAACATTCATTGCTCCTTCTTCCTGGTTTTCAGGTACCCTCATAACCATTCTCTTTTTCACAAATCTTACTCGGAGCTCTAATTTTGCACTTTTCCTTCACTATCCTTAATCGGTACATTATCATTTGCAAACATCAACTATTCCGCACTTCATTTACAACTCATTTCAACATAGCCCAACTTTTCACTCACGTCTAATCTCACGTCTCTGACGTCTGTTACCACTCCACCCATAAAAATATGAAACAGCCGTGGAGACATATCACACTCTAGTCTCAGACCTACTTTTGCACCAGTCAAGTCACTCTCCCATTTATATATTCGAACCCATGCTTCAGTTCCATCAGAAAAGCTTTTGATCACTCTTACCAACTTATCTTCAGTTTCAGATATCTTCAACTGTACACATTCTTCTCTAACGATTCTATCACAAGTTTCCTTGTTTTTTTATAACAAAGTCTTTACTCGTAGTCTGAATCCCCACTATTCATTCATTGTCAGTCCTTATGTCATCTGTTTTACTTCTGCAATTAAAATCTTTCCGTACGCTTTCCAGGTATACCCAGTAACGTTAAGTCACTATAGTTCTTATAGTTACATCTATCACCTCTACCTTTATACAGTAAAATAATAATTGTTTCTTTCACCCATTCCTTCTCAACATTTCCCTCATCCAGACATACTTTACAGACCTTGGTCAGCCACTCAATCCCACTTTCATCACCATATTGCTGCATTTCACTTGTAATCTCATCAACTCCAGGTGTCTTTCCATTCTCTAACCTCTTAGCTGCCTTCCTTGCGTCCTTAATAGTTGCTACCAAAATCGCATCGACCACTTCCACTCTTGCACTATTCAGCACTGCCTTTTTCCCAGCAATGAATATCCAGTGGAAACAACATATTCTTTTCGAAGTCCTTGCTCACCTTCTCCCCTCTATAATTATCATTTACCTTCTTTTCCTCTTTTATTTTTTTCCTGACTACCCTGTCCATTCTTTTGTCTTCTTTCTTTGAATGTACGTTTAATAGACCCTCACTAAACCTCATATTTCCTCATCCCAACATGTAATGATTTCATCTCTCTTCTTACGCTGTTATGTCCACAAACACTTCCCACTACCCCTATGACCCATCAACAAAATTTACAAACTCATAATTTACTCATCCCACAAACATGTCTTTAACACCATCCCACATTTCACCCATTTCTTCTTTTGTGCTTTGCTCAGTTTTTTCTCATCAAAACTCACTTGTCTTAATTAGCTTTACCGCCAAACTTTTATTCTTTGCTGCTCTCTAACTTAAAATTATATCTATCACAGCTTTTGCATCAAGGATACATGATCAGCCATACCTGCAGCCACTCCTTTTCTCATCAGTCAACTTGCTCTTCCATTTAATCCGTACTAACTTATAACATATTAAAGTTTTTGTCCTCATTTACCCTTTCCCAAGTTAATTTAATAATATTTGTCTTTATAAATAATGTATTTCCAACAATTAAACCCATTTCCAAACATGTTTATTGAAATCTTTCTATTTTCAGTTAATCCAAGACTGCCATAACAACACACAACACACACACACACACACACACACACACACACACATATATATATATATATATATATATATATATAAATATATATATATATATATATATATATATATATATATATCTCAAACACACACACAGTCAGACTGGGCCGGGGCACATACACGTCAGAAAGGCACGCATACATACATTCATTAAAAACAGTGTAGACTTAAGCGCCTATCTGTCTTATCAGAATCATGACCTGGTTTTTTTCCATTAGCGTTACCAAGAGTGTAAAAGGATTTATTTCATTGTGTTACGTTAACAAACTGTGTGAATTTCTGCCAAAAAATGCACTTACAATTGAGAACGAAATTATGCTAAGTGAAACACTCAATTAGAATAAACTGTCAGCCAAAAACCTGAGAGAAACATCGTAATATTTTTAAAACAGAGCAATTGTATCATCTTTCTAGCGAAGTATGTCGGGAAAAAAATTTGTCCCATTTTCTTTTACTTCTGACTGAAGTCTCACAGGGCAGACTTTGGCAATGTTAACGACGTGCGCATTCTTTTCATTTCGAAGCAAAAAATAATAACCCTCCATTTATAATTTCCATAACGCTGTTTAACTGCGAAAGTATTTATTTTTGATAAATGAGTTTAAGATAAAAAATCAAACCAAGCTACCCATACAGTAAATATATATATATATATATATATATATATATTTTATATATATATATATATATATATATATATATATATATATATATATATATATATATATATGACAAGCAATTTATTTTACCTGTGATGTGAAATCTGATTCTGATTCTCAGTTTTCAATATAAATTTCTTCTTGGTTTATCAGAATGAAATTGCAAAACGTAATATACCACACATGCAAATGAAGAGCAAGTATTCTTCTGAAGTATATATAGTGAATTTGAATTATGAAGAAAATTCTCAAAATGTACGAAACCTTGAAAGCTAAACACACACACACACACACACACACACACACACACATATATATATATATATATATATATATATATATATATATATATATATATATATATACATATACATATGCGTATGTGTGTGTGTGTAGGCGTATATATGTTTACATGATGATATCTATTTGTGCGATGTTAAAGCAAACTCCGCGTAAACAACCGAGGAATTAACAGAGGTTGCTGTCAACCCCCTCCCCATTAAATGCACAAGCACGAGATAGAAAAACTGTTGATTTATGTCGTATACTCACCATAAAAATAACTATACTGTCAGAAACTACGCAATTACTTTTGGTGAGATAAACAGCTTAAAAAACAAAATAAACTAAGCTTAAATGTTTTCGATTTTCTTTTACATGATGTACATGCGGTGACAGTTGCTCTTAAAATCCAAGGAAGCACACACTGACCACCTTGTGCATAAATCTCACTGACACACACACACACACACAACTACACACATATATATATATATATATATATATATATATATATATATATATATATATATATATATATATATATATATACAAAGTATACATATATACTTGTTACATGTTGATAAAGACTCACCATAAAATTTGTCAGCCAAACAATATACAAAATGTTTCAAAACAGCACGAAATCGCTATAATAATAATAATAATATGCAAGACAACGAAAGCCATTCCATCTTAGCCAGAGACTACCCAGCAACTCAGCAGGCAAAGACCAAACGCCAGAAGTACAGGAAATAAACTCAACGCTATTTTTGTTTTAGTGCAGGTTACGCCACTTCCTGTTTAGTTAATGGATGGGGGAGGGGGAGAGGGAGAATCTCTTGGCTACTCTACACTTGACAGAGAAGAAAATGTTTCAGTACTTCTTCCTTTTCTATCTTTTTCTTTTTTGCTCAGTTACATCCTTCCCCGGTGTACAATTATCATTTAGAGAAATCCAGGAAGATTATATGGTTATTTACAGTGGAATTAAGCATGACGGTGACGATGATGATGACGATTATTCAAATTAAAAGTTTTATTGGCATAAACTCGCTCACGTAAATGCGATTTTTTTCTAACACAATTCTGAATACGAAAATTACCAAGTTCTGAGGTAGAGAAACATTATTAGATGGTGATAGAAAGCACCCTTCCAAATTATCTCAGAATTATCATGCGTATCTCGTTTCTTCCGATTTTTATGAAATATACGCCAAAATTGCTCTGATAATTCCTTAAGAATACAAAGTAACCTTGGCCTTATACCCTTATCCCGTGAAAGAGGTATAAAAACAACTAGCAGATCGTTAGGGCTATGATGTATTCTGATCACACACACACATACTCACATATACGCAATCGCTCACAGAATCCGTGGTATATAACATCCTGAAAGGATTAAACACATGCCCGCAAAGAGAGAGAGAGAGAGAGAGAGAGAGAGAGAGAGAGAGAGAGAGAGAGAGAGAGCCCTGCTACATATTTGCAAGTACCATACGATCATGTCCACATGAATTTATATATATAAAAATTGGACACAAACATTTCAGCATACTCTTGCCTTTATATCTATAAGTAATCCAATTTGATCTTTTAAAATTATTGATAGATATATAATCTTTTCATAACCTAATGCTATTACTTCGGTGATAATCAAGTTTGGTTACCATAAATTCACACCGTGTCAAAATGTAGAATCAAATCATTCTTACTTCAATTTTTATACGAATAATGATAATTTTAAAGATAAACCAAAACTGACAACACAATACATAGGTACCTAAGGAGGTCATAACTTTATCTTGCTCTGGCAATAACACAGTAAACACTAAAACTGAACCACGCATGAATTTATAAACCGATAGCATTTATAGTTACAAATCTGAAATGCATTTCGATGCATTTAACACATAGGTCAAATTTCTTATATTGCTTACATATTCACACAAAGTTATGAGCGCCACACTTTCAGAGAGAGAGAGAGAGAGAGAGAGAGAGAGAGAGATTTGAAAGTAGGCAATATTTTTCCCACTGGCAGTGGAGGGCATCGTTTATATATTTTTTCGTTTACCTTTTTCATAATTAATTTGCGTTAAATTACTTAATATGATGCTTTAATTAGGATTTACATTGTATTTTACTACTACAAAGATCTATATTTCACTAAAAATCAACTTAAATTTTTCAACTTCCAAATCTTTTTAAGAAGGCAATTTATAGAAACCCTAAGTTTCAATCTCGTCAAAAAAGACTCTTACGTGCGTGAAAAGTATCATTAAAATATTCTAAGGATAAACCTATGCATTTTTAACAAGTTAAAGTCGCAAAACACAGGAAATGACATAAAATATTGTCCCTCAACGATAGAGGACATGTGTGTTCTTTTCAACAGACCATTTTTTAATTTCTCATAGTCCAAATAACTCAAGTTGGACGGCCTTGAATTCTTCTAAAGATAGGAGCTGGTGTGTTACTGCAACGGAGGAACAATGGACGGATCGACGACAAAACAAAACGCATCATCCTACTAAGAATAGAGGATTGCACAACCGCGACCTCGCCTCCCTAAGTAACTGAGACTTTGGCTATGCGCCTGTGATGGACACCAGCAGGGCATATACCCTTGGCTCTCTGCGATTAGTGACACCATTCATTCTTTATGAAATTAAAGGAGTGACAGGCCACACAAAGGTGCCTTGCAAGAGACCACATATGCATATCAAATGAAAGCAATAATGACAGGGAATTAATATCTACACAAGAGAACGTGCAACATGTTTCCTCTGTGTCTGCAGATGGGAATGAAACATTTACTCCTTCCTTAATGATCTCAGCGTCCCACAGTGTTGACTTAGCTCACATGTCTGTAATATGTATGTATGATTATCGAGGATAACACTGAACGCTTTCTTCCACCAGACTGTGCAGTGGCTATCAAGGCATACACTATTGTAAAATATGAGAAAGCCCGAGGTGCTGTGTAAACCGAGCTTCCCCACTATCAAAACAAACACGTCGAGGATTTACTGATCAGCAAAGGGGCAATCTAAGGGGAGGAGAAGAAGAAATAGAGAAGCTTAATCAGTCTGAGAATACACATTCCAAAGGTACAGTGACACGCTCATGTTCCTTGAAGGGGGCCACCTTTTACCTGCTTTGTACATAGCTAAAACATTTCATTAGAGTTCAAACGTAGCATTAAAAGCCTCAAACCATCTTCAAGAAAATACACCAGAATTAAAAACGTCCAGTAGAAATTACTCTAGAGGCCTGAGCTAGGCATTCAAGACAATTTTTTTTAGTTCAGTCTGCAATTAATCCTACTATATATTGCTCTCAAAATCACACCAATTAAACCTGCTTTCAAAATCACATCAATTAAACCTCTCTCTTAGTAAACATAAATATTTCTGTCTCTCACCCTTTACGCTAAAACACATCGTGACATGTACCCACACAGTGATTACCCTTGGAATGGCGGTACATGGATTACCACAAGGGGGTCCTTCCTCTCCCACGCCGCGCAGTGCCAAAGTTGTCACTGATCATGTTTGGCACCATATGGCATAGATACATGTTGTTACATTGCTAATGTTACTCAACAAAACAACAACTGTCTGCTCTTCCTCTCTTCTCTCTACGGAAGCAGACGGGACACATGGCTAAATACACGTATCGAACCAAGACTTCGGAAGAAAAAAGGTGGTAAACTGTAACGTACACTATACGTCAGATTTGTCACACACGAACAAAAGCAAAATGCGACATACCACAGCAAGAAGCATGGGAACATGAAAAGTTATCCACAGCTATGTAAGGGATGAAACTCAAAGCATCCACTTCGTTAAAATGACTTTGTAACTTGGCATGTTTCATTGTCTGTTCAACCCATTACTCTCACTTTTAGGCATTGTGCTGTTTAAAGGAACCTCTTTCATTTTGAGTGTCTTCCTTAATCCTTATCCATTCCATTTTCTCCTAAATTCGAGAGTACAATATCTCTCTCTCTCTCTCTCTCTCTCTCTCTCTCTCTCTCTCTCTCTCTCTCTCTCTCTTTCTTTTATTCCTAAAGAAAAGTGTGTGTCATTGATTCCAACCCCTTTTTCGCTTAGACAGAAAAAAAAAATAACTAACAAAACGAATTCTCCCAGTTATTACGAAGACAACGCAAGGACCAGTGACAGTTAAATATTCTTATCAGCATCATTACAACTGCTTCTCTCGCAGTCCTACACGCTGTCTAGCCTTATGAGGTTGCTGTGTCTGGATTACTGATACATATCACAAAAATTTTCCATACGACAACATCCATACAAAATTGAGTGAATCAAATTAATTAAATGATAATTTAAAAAACGCTCTTACCTTACTGGAAAAAGATGCCTCTTGGTTAAGAATACACCTTACCTGCAAATAAGAGAAGAATACAGTTAAACCGAATGTCATTCAAGAATTCGCATCACAAAGTCAAATAGTATTTGCCTATCACAAAACGAAAAAGAAAATTGAAAAACACTTGAAATCGATGAAGTTCCATAGTAACCTGGGGTATGGCTAATGACGATGGGAAAGCTACTATCAAATATTTAAATAATAAAGAAATGAATAAACAAATATGAAAATAAAGAATTACGAAATCAGTAGCATGAACCGAGTAAGCAATGATAACTGGGATATTTGATCCATTTATTTCATTCTAAATAAATCACTTCAAAATGCCAACATTCATAAGAACTTCTCGAAAAGGAAATGGCGCTATGCGCCTTATCCCAGAAGAATTGGTAAAAACAGGAGCGCTAACACCTTCTAGAATCACTTCACTTTTCAGCCTTTCACTTTACAAGCACTCTCGATTCCCTTCTTCCATCTTGCTTTCCAACCTCTTTAACTTTTACTTCTTGGTGCAACTCTAGGGTTTTCTCCCAGTTCCACCTTGAGATCCACGTGCCTAATCACTTTTATTATCTGAATTTCTCTATCATGTTGTCCAACCGCTGCACTCCATCTCTTCAGTGTTATAGCGCCGAATGGTTGAAAATGGTAAGTGCGAGTGTGTAGCCTAAATTACATGACTGATGTATCCATTTTGAGTAGAAAAGTTGTATGCTCAAGAAAACGTCCATGGTTCGATCCCAGCCTGCCGTTATACCTCTTGATCCAGCTGAGGTGAGGAAAATTTTAAGGGGCTAGAATCCTCATCCGTAGAGGCTAAGTCAGGACAACGAGGCTTGGTCATTTTGGGAGCGCCACGCCCAAAAAAGAAAAAAAGTTGTCGGGCAAAAGATATATATATATATATATATATATATATAATGGACATATACATAATGTATACACACACACACACACACACACACATATATATATATATATATATATATATATATATATATTCTTTTTAAAGTATAGCTTTATTTTTCTATATATACATACATAAATATATATATATATATATATATATATATATATATATATATATATATATATTCAAATGTGTGTGTTAGTTTTACAAACAAAATACTCTAACACTATTGACTTTAAAGACATACTAGCTCAAAAGCTCATCAATTTTCTGACAGAAAAGTTGCCGAGATATAAAATTCGGTCTGACAAGTGAACCGCGAACCGCGTCGAAAGCTCGGGCGTCCTTCTTGTTGCTGTTCGGCGCTTGGATGAAGGAGACCCATGTTTACTCGTTTGTTGTTTTTGCTTCCCTTGACATATTGACATAAAAATACATGGATAATTATTTTGGTTCCGGAAGATAAGCCGTCCGGTATGCACCCACCAGGACAGTGACGTAAGGCATAATTTGGCACGGCCGAGCTACGTTACTTGGGCCAAGTGATGCGATGAACTGTTACTGTTGCTGTTCCTGTCGATGCATTTCTGAAGAAGGGGGAAAACAACAATAAAAACAACAACAAATAAATAAGGCAAAACGCTACGTGCTTTGAATGGTTGCGGCTATGGATCTCTTTTTCGCCAAAGTTTATGAGATTATTACTATTCACGCCGTCAATTATGATCTGGCGTCGCAAAATGATGCCCCTTAGTAAACAAAGACCGTAGAGATGGAAGGAACGAGAAGAAGGAACTATTTCAATATGCCAAAAAGACCCAGCTATCAAAGGGGCGAAAAAAGCAGCAATAAAAATCATCAACATAATGCTTGGAACAGATTCAAAAATATTCAAATGCCCTTTCAAGTTTTAATTTCGAAAGAAAGAAAATAACGCAAAAATAAGTGGAAGTGAAAGTTGGTAATTATAAGAATATTGTGAAACATCACAACACTGAATCGAATTCTGGCCAGTTTATTAACCAACTGCTTCACTCACAGGAAAGATAACTAAATTGATCAGCATTCCACATTATTTGATTCTGCCCTGCATACATAACTGATGAAAATATCTGGAATATGTTATAGTGAAAACGGTATTTCATTCCTCATCAAGCTTTTCATCGTGGCCATTTTAAAACTAGATATAATTTCCAGGTATTTTTTTACTTAATGTTCTTTAAATCAAAATTGTTTGTCAAATCTTAAAAAGAAACTTGAAATATGTTGCGCACGAAAAACTCTGCGAGAGAGAGAGAGAGAGAGAGAGAGAGAGAGAGAGAATAAAAAAAAAGGATATCCCGACTGTTTACATATTCCCAGCGATACCGCAGTCCCTAAAGTGACTGGTCCTTATGATGTTTACATTGCTTGGAAGGGAAGCGCTAACCAAGCAACACATATCCAAAAGGCACATTTCTTTCAGGAGTTATTAATGTGGAGTTAACAACCAAGTACTGAACGCGTATTGTTCCAGGAAGCAATGAACGAGTGATTACAGATCGTAATTACGCGAGAGCAAAAGACTATATCAGACTTAAATCATGCGTATATACAGTATATATATATGTGTGTGTGTGTGTGTGCCTATATGTATGTATGTACGTATATATATAGATATATATATATATATATATATATATATATATATATATATATATATATAGATGGATAGAGAGACAGATAGATAGATAGATAGATATAAAAGATAACATATATATATATATATATATATATATATATATATATATATATATATATATATATATATATATATATATATACTGTATATATATGCTCATCTTTAACAGCTGAACCATGGCCGAATCTCGTGTGTAGGCGTAGATAACTAATAGTATCATCGCACTACTTATCCAAGAAAACTCATTAGCAGTGTGTCAACCGGCCTCACACTGCATCATATATACATATATATAATCATAAATACACATACACACACAAACACACACACACATATATATATATATATAAATAAATATATATATATATATATATATATATATATATATACATACATATATATATATATATATATACATATATATATATATATATACATATATAAGCAACAGTTTCCTATTAGAGGGAATACCTACCTAAAACCCCTTCCTACTCATCCTCAAACAAAGTATAACTAACCCCCTGCCCACTTCTCAGCTTGGCAGTAGTATTTTCTCCCCGGAAGAAAGACTCGACAGTTGACAAAGATTAAAATTCCACGACACCATCCATCCGCACATGAAAAAGGATGCTTTATGTGAACACTCACAAACAAATAAACACAGCACAAACATTCAGACATACAGACACACACACATATGGCTTTTCGAGTTTTCTCGCTCACTTCAGGCGAGCCTCAGTGAAAGAGAAATGAAGAAGGGCTTTACAACGGCGGTTGAACAACGTTCTTTCATGATAACCAATTTATTTCCTTCCAACCGTATGATGGATAATATTAAATTAAAACTTTGCCTTCGGTAAAATTATTCTGATTCTTGGGAAAATGGATCCTCCTGTTGCGTGATGTCATATAATGAACGCAGCCGTTTCCGGTCACGTGAGCACGAAATACTGTTGATATTTTAAACCTCTGGAATTAGTAACAGAATTTCTAAAGACTATCACCAAATGCATACGAAAGAAATTTTAGGCAACAATATTAATAATAACTCCTTCCAACTAATTTTTGTAATTGTAAAATTTCCTTGCTCATCTTGCTTGATTTGATTTGCTTGTGATTCACTCGAGAGTGATAACTTGAGGACCTACAAATACACGAACTACAAATTATACGTACAGCTTCCTACCTTAGGAATCCCAACCTACTCATTTCGTACATCCCACCACTACCGAAAAGTCGAGAAATCAGGAAAAGCAATTTGTACAGTAGTTTATTGTTATAATTTGAAAATTTACGTACTCAGCATCTCTCAATTTTGTTGGGAAGACCTCCTTAAACAACTAGAAAACTATAAATTCTGAATACATCTTCTAAAGCCGCTTCCTTACCACTAAGTTGGAACCTGCACGGTAACTTTAGAACCACTGGATCCAAAGTCTGCAAATTTAGTTGGAAAATGTGCTACCTCCAGAGCTATTTTGTTAGGAAACGTCATCGTTTGGCGTAAACACATTTGTCAGTAATGCTAATAATTATACTACTACTACTACTACTACTACTACTACTTATAATAATAATAATAATAATAATAATAATAATAATAATAATAATAATAATAATAATAATAATAATAATATGCAAAATGATTTATTGAAAGCAATCTGAGAAGAAAGTTTGCATTTCTAGCATAATATTTTATATCCTTCGCGACCAAACATTTGTTTTCAGTTACTAATTATTTTCCTCATAGATTTTTCAGTTTCCACTTGCAAAGTCGCCGTTGCCAAAACCATCAGTCTCTTTTCAACACATCTGTTATTTTCTGTTGACAGGAAGAGCCTGTCACCTACGTTAAGATGAGCAAATAATCAAGGAAAAAGTTTATTTCAGCAAGCAGCCGAAACAAAGGCGAAAATAAGGCCGTCTCGGGATTCCTAGAGACTAAAGGAGGAGTGATGTAAGGGTCTATTCAGTGCTTTTGGCAAGCAAATACGAGCCAGTTTACCAGACAACGTTTTGACGATTTACATCAAATGAAAACCCGGAACCGGAGGAACTAATTATAAGCGGCAAAAAGTACGGGCGGGGGAGAGAAGACAAGTCTCGGGTGGTTTGTGGCACTATTTTCATGTCAATTAAGGTTTTGTGTAGGTTACTGGCACTCTTTCAAAATGCAGTTTGGAGGGTAAGCGTATGCAGCTCATCCTGATGCCAAATGAGAATTACTAGATTCATGAAAAATGGTTCATGAGCATCTGTGTCTATTACAACGTTAAACGGTTCATAATCAACTACGGGGCTCCTCAAATGCTCCGGTAGCTATGAATTGTAAAGAAGATTTCATACCACAGTTCTGTTATTCAAATAAGAATGTTTACTTATCATCAGCAAATAAAGTTTTATATAACTTAGCACTTAGCATGTTCTAATAGTTTTCATGGCAAATTATGTATTATTCACAAAATTAACGAACTTCGGGTGTTTTAGCACGTCACAGTACTCCCAAGATTTGGTTTTATTTAAAAAAAAAAAAGAGCTGCTCTGCAAAATAATGGTTGTACTATCTTAACTTTCTCCAAGCACTGTCTCCTTTACCTAAGCTTTGGAGGCTTATCAGCTTTTGCCTTATCATTAAAATAACATTTGAGACATGGGATTATTGTAATTCCATATAAGAGCACAATGGTAATAAATCCTTATACAATCATAGACTAGACCCTAACTCAATTAATTCCACAGAGTGAACCTTCAACACAAGCCACGACTCTCGTGGGTGAAAGAATTTAGTCGTTATTTGAAACCTTCAGACGAGAAGTAGAAAGGGTAGAAGAGGAATGAATTTGATATCGCCAGAACAACCAGACGGTTGTAAATCAACTGAAGAGTTTCATGTCATGCAAAAATGGCAAATGAAATAACAACCACTACAATTCCTATGCTACTACCTAATAACGACCACCATATTGCAACACACTGCAGGAGGAGGTAATGATATACAGGCACAAGAGAGAGCAAACTACTTGCGGTCAGTTCTCCGTAGGTGGGCAAAGCATAAACAATGCATTACCCTTGAAGCAAATCCTCCTGAATCTCTATCTCCGCCTCTTCTTGCGCCTGTTTGCCGAAGTAACCCAACCCTCAGTGGAGAAACAGTCTAGGGTACTCGAGGAGGAGATAGAGAGAGAGAGAGGGAGAAGATCCGCGAAAAGTGGCCTTTATCCTAACCGTCACAAATGACGGGTCTCTATTGTTAGCAGAACCCTCGTCATGAGACGTCTAATGGAAACCATATCCTAGATGGAATGAAGCTGCTGTGGAGACAATTGCTTTGCGAGATGTTGCAACAGCACAGCGAGTTTCACCCATCTCCCGATAGAGAGCGTAACTTTGCTTTTCTCACATGGGGATAAAACACTGTTAGGTATAGGGCGGATCATTAAGAATGCTCACATATAATATGTATATATACTGTATATATATACTTTATATGTGTGTGTCTGTCTGTGTGAATGTGTGAGTATTGTATTTATCTTTTTTCTCTACATTTATTTTACCTTTCAGGACTTATAATAATTGTTAGTACCATTTTTCAAGCAGCTGATAAGAGCCGTTCCACCGATCTTTGCACAAGATAGCAATGCTTCCTCATTTACAGATTATCTCATTTTCATTTCTGTCTACTTGCTCATTCATCAGCTCTCTCTCTCTCTCTCTCTCTTCATCTCTCTCTCTCTCTCTCTCTCTCTCTCAACACACACGCAAATTAACAAGTAAATTTGAATTTCTTTGCTTTACTCGAAAATTTCTTGTCATGCGCGAGAGTTCAATTGCGCTGGTTTAACTACGCAACGGAGCGTAGACTGTTATTCTTTGATATGCTTAGCCTTCTTTATTGAAAAAAAATTGCATGAAGATGTAAATTCACAGGAGAAGGTAAGGGCTGGCTACCTGCGACTAAATAAAAATTAGAAGAAATCTCTCTTACTACTCATTAATGGTAAAATGATACACAAAGAGCTTTTATCAGTCTCTCTCTCTCTCTCTCTCACTTCGGAGGTTATAAAGACTATTCGTCTCCCACAGTTAGTTCCTGTCTGTCTGTCTGTCTGTCTGTCTGTCTGTCTGTCTGTCTGTCTGTCTGTCTGTCTGTCTGTCTGTCTGTCTGTCTGTCTGTCTGTCTGTCTATAGCCGCCCATGTATCGGCACTCACGTGCATAACCGAAGGCAGAATGTGACCTCAACGCCCTTTCTGCACTGACACACGTGATTAAAGTCAGTGCCAAGGGACCAAGGAGCGAGAGAGGAGGGCACCGCGGCATCTGATATCTTCGAGGGGACATCACTCACCTCCCTTATCGCGGAATTCAGCGTCACCTCCGTGTTAATGCCATTGAGCATCAACGCAAAAATGGATGTTGACGAGCCCGGCGATCAGTCATCGGGCTTCGAGGATGTGCAGTTGAGAGAAATTTATTTAGCTGCTTCCTTTGGGAAGCAGCGAATATACAGATGGGGAACAGAGACAATGACAACTGAGAGAGAGACTATTTTCAAATGAAGGCGGAAGCGATGCACGCATCCAAATAAACGGGTCTTTGCAGGCGTTGCCAAGTTGACTGAAATGAATGAATAAGAATGCGTAAAAGAAAAAAAGCATAAACACAAAGGGAGTTAGAAACCAAAGCAAATACTGCTGAAGGCATTATGACAAGGCGGGAGGTCAGGTGACAAAAACAAACAATCTTAAAAAATGAAAAATAAAACGTTGGCAGACCCCTGTCTTAGAACTTGTCAGATACTCTCAATCAAAGCTTATCTAACAAGTGTCTTTGATGATGAGATATTCCTCAAAGGAAACCCGTGCATCAGCCCCTTATTTCCAGCTGCCCCTGCAAGTGATTGTCTTCCATTAAAGTCTCTCAAGAAATCTCTGACAGAAGACATCTTTCTATAAAAGCAAAATGGAGATAAAACTTTAGAAGCATCCAAGACTCAAATAGGTCCACATTATCATTCATTTCCTTTAAGTCACACTTTTTCCTCTATCCAGGCATTAATGGTTCTTCATCCCATACTAGGGCATTTTATTTCCTATGCTTACGTCAGTTCTTCTTTCAAGAAGAATACGGGTTGACCCAATAAGGTTTCTTAATGGAAATGAAAGAAACATAAATGAAGAGCAGGGTCATCTATATAGTAATCGAGTAGAAAACTTGAAAAGAGTATGGGCATATTCAAAATACATGAGTGTACCTTCTTATCGAAGATTTTACTAAATACTAAATATCTAGAAGAAATGGCAGAACTGAAGGATCCTAAGATGTGTAATTACGTTGTTGGCTTCTGCTGAAGTCTACGGTGATACCAAACCGGCTTAACTGCCGCTCAGATATTATTATTATTATTATTTTTTTTTTTTTTACATTAATGAATTGATATCACTTCTTGTCTCGTTGCACATCGAACAATGCTCAAGTTCACGCAAACATAGGGACAATAAAATTACGGAAGCATCGATTAAAGTGATATCGTTACGATGTGTAAGACGTGAAATACAATATTATTATTATTATTATTATTATTATTATTATTATTATTATTATTATTGTTGTTGTTGTTGTTGTTGTTGTTGTTGTTGTTGTTGTTAAATGTACAGATTCATGTCGAGCAGACCCAACAAAAACAACGACTGCTATTTAAAAAATGTGGAAATTTCAGAATTTGAAATACAGGACAGAAATCTATATTAAAAACATCTCGAAGGATAACAATTCACAGATGCATTGCAAATACGCAATAAAAACTTGTGGCATATTTGAACCGGGGCTCCTTAATATTTTGGTAGTGCGAATAATGTCACAACTGAAAACATATATAACCTAGGATTAAAAAGTCTATTTCATGCCTCAATTCGCCACAGGAAAAGATAATAAAATCGAGAAATTCGAACGGTCACAGAACCATTTATCGACAAACGTATAAGCACAGATTAGCGAACATATCACTGAAAGTGGCGATGACTGAAATTTCTGCAGCTTAGGAAATAAGTTGGAACATCGCTTGTTCTGTTTAAACTGTACATAGCTATGTGGTTAATGTCATTATCAACATTATACTCATGATTTGCTAGCTTCTCAAAGAAGTTTATTAAGTTTTAAGAAGCCATTTCGATTCACAATTATAGGAGGTTACCTAAATGGCAAATAAGAACTACACAATGGTATTTTCTTCTCCAAGTTTTAATCGACAAATGTAAACGACAAAAGCATGCGAAGATAAAATGGAGAGAGAGAGAGAGAGAGAGAGAGAGAGAGAGAGAGAATGTTAATCGTAGAAAGCTGACACTGACTAAGGACAAAAATATAAATAAAACGACAAATAAAAGTATGAAGTGGAGTGTGGAGATGAAATACCAGACGGCCAGAGGGGAGTTAGGGAGCAGACAACAAGAGAACGGTTGTTGGGTCACACACACACACGCACACACACACGCACACTTGTTTCATCTCCTCATTATCTTCCTTTCCTTTGCCCATAAGCAAAAGGCCACACAAAAGGACGATAGAGAGAAACTGACGGATAAAGCTAGAGAGAGAGAGAGAGAGAGAGAGAGAGATAGAGAGAGAAAGAATAGGATGGGAAGTACGGAATGTACTGCAAATTATAAAGGCATATTGTACCAAATGTCATCAGCACACTATAATATACTGTGTAATTCAACCACCACTCTGGCGGAAGTTCAGCAGAGGAACGCAATGCAGATGGCTTGAAACCATTTCATCACCAGACTATCGTCTATTATCAGAAGACGCGACTATAAAAGTCATCCGTAAAGTCTGTTTTTTAATCGTCATAGCCGCGGACGATAATCGCCATTAATCAAAGTTGACAGGTTAAAGTAAATGGATTTCTGTGAAGCCCCTTCTGCTTAAGGGATGCAATCATCACTGCGGATTAAAAATAAAACAAATAAGAAGAAGAAGAAGAAGAAGAAGAAGAAGAAGAAGAAGAAGAAGAAGAAGAAAAAGAAGAAAAAGAAGATAGTCAGGGGAGGGGGAGGGTAGAGTAAGAGGGTGAAAAAAAGGTAGTTGGCCTTCCCCGGAAAGGAGTGAGCGGCTAAAGTTCAGTGTAGTTGTCAGACCAAACGAAATCCCGTAAGAGTCGCAACACTGGGAAACTGCAACAAAGGTCTCTTTTACAGGACATAAGTTTTAGGAAGGATATGTGAGGGGCCTGGAACTCATTATCGGTAACTGTTATAACGGCGCCATTGAAGAGCCAGGCTAACACCACTGAAGAAGACAGCAAGAACTGTCAGCAAGGAGGAAGGAAGAGCCTCAGAAAGGTTATGGAAGGAGAATTAGTGAGGAAATTAAAAAGGTCAGGGTATGACAAGAACCGTGACTGAAGATTTTTGAAACTATTATCACTTCTTTACATCAGCAGATTCATATACCTACGCAGTTTAGCATAACTAGCACTTCTGAAATGAAATGTTCACTCATTTTACTGACCATCATCCTACATTCTCTCTAAGTAACCAAAACTCCTCAAAATATTGTTTAGTCTCTTCACCTGTGCTGAACATCTGATATGTATACATATAATATATATATATATATATATATATATATATATAATATATATATATATATATATATATATATCAGCCTAAAAAGCAATAAAAACAATTACACATTTGGCTACTACAGTGGTGAGGATGCGTCTATTTCAGCTCTATTAAATATATCTGAATTTGACAGCTATATATATGTATGAGCGGCAAGACTTTTAATCCTTCTCGTGGCCAGGTGAATAACGTGACCTCGTTCTGATACTCCGAATGTGAGAAATGCTTCATAGTCTTTCCATCTGAATCTTAGGATATGCAGTGACAAGTGTATCCTAAAAGTGTGAAGAAATCGAGAAACTGAGGGAGAGACAGTTCGGTCTCTGAAATATGCCTTTATTTTCCACACTTTGGCGATTTTAGGGCTCCTTATATTCATATATATATATATATATATATATATATATATATATATATATATATATATATATATATATATATATATATATATATATATATATGTGTGTGTGTGTGTGTGTGTGTGTGTATAAATAAATACATACATATACATATATATAAATGTATAAACATTCAGTCATACAAATAATATCTCCATAGCCCCCCACCGCCCCCACACCACATGAACTAAAGCCATTAGAAGGGAACATCAGTACAAGATAAGTGAGCCCTCTTCACAGACTTACAAATCTCCACAGCCCCATTACGGCGGACGTCTCTCGCTTATCATTAAAATTAATGACTGAATACCTCCCTTAAAGGTCATTCTGCCTTCATTTGTTATTATCATTCATCATTATCTAGATTCGTATCATCATTTACGTTGACCATACTTTTTAAATGCTGTTTTTACTGTCATGAAAGGAAGAATAAAGAAGCATAGGAAAATGAGGGGAAAATATCCATTGTCTTTGTCTTTTTCTGAAGGTCAAGCCAAAGACAAAGTTGTTTTTCTTCTCACCCGTTATTTTCGCTTCTTCAGTCCTCGACGCTCTTTGTTATTGTTGCTTAGTTCATAATCAGTGACCCGATTTCCTTCTAATTAGCAGCAACTTTTAATCAAGGGCCCAACACTTTTTTCTTTTTTACACTTCGTTCCTGTTTATCAGTTTATGTTTCTTCAGCATTAAGACGATTAATTAGCCTTCTCCTCTTCCTACATATAAGTCCACACCCGGCGATAGTTCACACTGAGAGCTTTAAATATTCCCTCCACCCCCTTCTGAAGTGGAGCGGTAAGATGGCGGCGCTTTGGTATCGCTCCTGTTGAGATGAAAAGAATGCGTGCCTTTTCATAGCGCCGCCATGGATACTGTCATCACGGTGACGTCAGTATCTACATTGCCTTTCGTTATACCTCACTGGTGATTATCTCTTAAAAGACCAGAAGCCGCGTGGTACTGCACCATCCTCCTTGCACGCCCATAACTCTTAATGACCTTGTTGTGTCAATAATCAGAGAGTAGCCATAGATACATGATGGTTACGAGAGAAAGCGAGAATTTGTCATGGAATGGAGTCTATGTAAAAATGAACGAAAGAATGGTCGAATGAATGCAAAAACGTGGGACTGACCGTTGGCTTGTCATTTCACGTATATCTCGATTTTTGTCATGTCATGTAGCCTCTAAAATTTATAAAGTTCTAGACACCTTAACAGATAAATCAACGTGAGGTCTGAAGTCTTCTGACAGGCATCCAGACAGATAGACAGACAGACAGACAGGCAGAGAATATTTGAATGAAACAAACAAAATCCGAACTAATGAATACACAAACTGAATCATACAAACCCACCGTCAAGAAGAATAATACTGTATGTCTCCTCCGACAGTGAGATAAGCTCTAGCTTAATGAACGTCATGACTGACTTTCCTTCGGACCCAAACAAGAGGCCACCAAACATATAAAAACAAACCTAGACCACGACGGCCGTGGCGGATTGTCTTGAGGCTAGGGATGATGCGAAGAACGGGATGAGAATGAAAATAAGGATTACTACCGTTGCCATTGTTATTGCAAAGTTTAAAAAGGTTATGACTTTTAACGAGAATAATTAGATAACATTCTATCTCAAATTTTACATTATTATTTTTTCTGTTGTTCGTATCCCAAACGGGAGAAAAACTAACGCAATAAGAATGACAACATTTTGGACATGTATACAAAATGAGGAAATGATCAGTCCAAAAGTGAGTCATTGCAACCCTGAAAAAATAAATCAAGAAAATAAAAAAGAAAGTGCGATTCATTAGGAGAACGCAACCAGCTAATGTACATTTCGCGTCACGTACGACACTTGATGCTTTTGCTTCTCGGCCACTTGGCCGTTGTATCATGACACTAACGCATGTGTTTTTGCTGTCTGTGATAAGAAGAAAAAATATCAGAAGCACATTTCGAGGCAGAAATGAGTCACGCCAAAACACAGAGGAACTATTGTGGAGACGGTTAATGAACCAAAATAATAAGACAAGACTTTTAAGTCGCTGCATGAAAAACATCAAATGAAAGCTATCATTGCCAGTGTATTTTCATAACACAGAGAGAGAGAGAGAGAGAGAGAGAGAGAAACACATAGTAGTTGTGAATGCTTATGTCTCTTGGTAACTTGAACCCCTCCAGAAACAACGCACAATTCAAGACATCTTGGTAAGTGGCTGCCATTTCAAAAGTCAGTTAAGTTCTGGGTCGATGTTATCAGCCTGGCCGAGGCAGTGGAGTTTATCAACCGTTCTTGATTTGTCCTTCAGCGATAAAACTCTGAAACCATTTTCAAGAAATGTTAAGATTCCTCATAAATGTCATGCCTTCACGAAGGGAGAATTTCTTTCCCTCCTCAACATCATAAATGATGACTTTATAAAATAAACCACATGTCCTGCTTCTGTTTTTTTTTCCTTGTTTTTTTTTTATGTTGTGTCTGACTTGCCCTGACTGAGGACAAAGCTTATCAGTGACACATGTCAGCGAAAAAGCCCTATTTTTGCTTTAACGGCAGAACACATTTCTTATCATTATCGAAAGCTTCATCTTCATAATTGCTGCCTCTGGTTGCAATTCAATTATGACAACGAAGTTTCGCTTGAATTTCCGGAGCAACATGCTTCATTGTCTGTTTCTTACAGAAAAAACTTCTCATGTTTCCTCTTCTGTAACCACGGGTTCTTTAATCGTTCTCTTCGCACAAATGCTTTCATACGAATCTGCTGTTACGAAAACACTCATAAGAAAGACGCAGTGTATGATGTTCCCAAGCATTTCCAAAGCTGCTAAGATGACGAAGGACAAATTTTTTTTAAAGAAAACGACGACATTGGCACTGATCTAAGTTATCATTCTAGATGGAATAGTATTTGTTTATGTCAAGAGCATTTTATATATATATATATATATATATATATATATATATATATATATATATATATATATTGTTATATATATATATATATATATATATATATATGTATGTGTGTGTGAGTGTGTGTGTGCGTGATTATAACAAATCAAGAAACTTTCTACGGTAACGTACAGCACAGAACAGCAAATGTACACTTGAATAAAAACAAAAGATTATGTAAATGCAACTTCAAAGCTCGGATCAACCGTTCTGCTTTAGCAAATAAGGCGGTCCTGCATTCTCAAGCCTGTAAGGGTTCAGGGATAGACAGTAATCTGAATATTGCCATGGATGTCCAAGTTTATCAAACCGAACTGCAAAACATTTTTATACAGTGCTAGGAAAGTTTTTTTTTTTTTAATATTCTAGTATACAGCAATTCTCTTTACTATAAACACATACATGGGCAAGCAAAACATTATGATCACATCGACTAACGCTCTAGCTACTTTTGAATTATGGTAATAATCGTTGTTGCCATAAGTTAAACTAAGAAAGAATGAAATATCACTCATGTCACAAGACGCTTATATCAGCAACAACATCAACAGAAGCACAGAGAACTATGAATGATTTACCGAAGAAGTCAAAATGAATAACAAAAATAAAAGGGAGTAAACGGCATTCTGTCATAAGTCTTCACTGTACAACAATCTCCTCGAGACTGATTCATTTTCTTCTAAAATCCTGCAAACTGAAAACCACAATTCCTGAAGTTTCTTTCTAATCTTTTGATCTCGCTGCTCTGCTCTGTAATTATGGAAGGGGCAAGCCCTGCTCATTTCCCCGGTCTCTAAGGGCCATTCTTTTATATCATTAATCACATCCTCATGTTTTCAAGTGTGTCTGCACTTGAAAATACGACTCATAATTCATTGTGTTGGGGCTACCAAAAGAAAATTTGAGATTCATTGAAACCGTTAACAAGTGGTGATTATTATTATTATTATTATTATTATTATTATTATTATTATTATTATTATTATTATTATTATTATTATTATACCCCTTATCTCAAGTTTATAGTTAGATCTCAATTACTATCCATGAATATTTCACAAATGACTCCAAAGTATGATATTCTATTTTATTACTCTCACATCCAAAAGAAACTTAGCAATTTCTCCAGCCACAGCTATTCAAGAATTATAGATAAGAATATTGAATATTCAGAAACACTAGCTCATTTAGGGATATCTTGTTCTTGACAATTATACCTAATCGTTCATCATAACTGCTCTTTTATTGATTCTTACTGGTATTGAACATAAAATTATTTAGATTTGGACATGAAACGTCAATAATGAATAGAAAAATTAATGACAAACTATCCTCTTGGTTTGCCATGTATCAGTAGATTATCTTTCTCGAAAATGTAGTTTTGTGAAAAGCCTCGATAAGTGAAGTCACAAAACAAAAGGCACAGAAGTAAGTTACCAGGTAACTGTAACATCAAATTGAATGATTCGAACTTTACGTAAAACAAGAAATAAAGAGAAAAGTAATACAGAATTTTTGAAAATAAAATTCAAACATTACTGTAAACAAGTGATATAAAGAATCGCCTTCTTGGAAAAGATACTTTACATAATACACCAAGAATGATTAACAAAAATTAGAAGCTTGAAAAGAATTTGTGAGCAAATATGGCTAAAACAAAAAAATATACCTCAACACCACATGAAGACAAAAGACTCTTGTTTAGCCATCTTTTCGAGTTCATTATGCTTACGTAACCACAACATGAACAGTGACAACAAATACTTGTGCATCCTACATCCCCCAAGAGGCCTCAAACTAAATACGGATGGGATTCCGGTGCAGCTGTTACACTAAGAGAGAGAGAGAGAGAGAGAGAGAGAGAGAGAGAGAGAGAGAGATCATGGCACTGTAATCCTAAGACACCCTTCCCTCTGGTATTCAGATCTGTCTCTTCTCCAATAAACTTCCCCTGACTTTTTCCTGAGTCACTTGTTACTTTAGAAAAAAGACCATGACGTAGCTACTGATGGATCGATTTCATAACAGCCGCCACAGGGCACTGGTTCACAAGTGCCAGCGAAGGTCACTTGTCTTCGTGCATGCCTTTTCGAATGGTCAATCCATGGCAGAAAATTCAACCTATTGAGTAATCGAGAAAAGGATTCTGTATCATGAAAAGTGTACGACAACAGAAGACTACAAAACCCCCTCCTCCCCTCCTTCAAAGGATCCGAGTTGCCAAATCTTTTCAGCGTCAAGTTTTATCTACAGATTATAGTCAATCAAACCGAATCTTTCTCGATCAGCCCTATTACAGGTTCATAACGGATTTCGGTTGTCCAAGTCACTTCATCGCTCTGCTGAAGTTACAGCCGCCTCGCCGAGGACGCCTAATATGAACATTCTACCTTCTCTTCGTCTTTGCGAGTGAAGATCTTTTAATGTTACATAACGATGTTACCAGTGACGAAGAATGAAGAAAAAATACAAATGGGGGCAGATCAATATGTTCAAAGTCATTTTTACACTGGAAGTAAAAAAAATAACGTAGCGAAAATAGGGGTTCTAGCGATTTAGTATTTAATTAACATGCTCGCATTCATCACAATACATACATACAGTACGTAGGTACAGTATGTATGCATCACAATACACATACTGTACATATGCATACATACATACCTTTATACATGAATAAAAAATATATATACAGTATATATGTATACTGTATATATATGTATATATAAACATATATTTAGATATATATAAAAATTATACATATATATATATATATATATATATATATATATATATATATATACAGTATGTATATATATATATATATATATATATATATATATATATATATATATATATATATATATATATATATATATTCTTAACAACGAAACCACCGATTGCCTATGGCCTACTGGTATCAAGTTTTGTGTACCTTGAGCACAATTTTCACCAAAAAGGAAATGCATATGAAAAGTACACCTAATCCGACCAGGATTCGAGCCTACTAGGGTTGGTAAGGGGGTTAGTACATATGCGTGCGCTTGTACAATGTACATGTGCCCGCACACGCGTCTATCTGACCATACAGATAAAGCAAAGAGAGTTACAATAAATCTGTAACGTAATCCACCACAAAAGAGCCATAAATTTGTCAAGACCTCATAAAAGACATTCACTCTGAAATCAACAATCTCATTGCAGCCTTTAGATACAAAAACATTGCACTGCACTTTTGTGGAGTATTTTACATGGAACAAAAACACGCTTCTGTTGCTTCGTGAATTAGCACTTACGGAGTTAATGGTTGAATACTGAGATAAAATATTACGTTAAACTTGTTACATACTGTATATAAAAACAATTCTCTTCCAGGAGAGACATAAACAAATTACTGCGCGACACAGAAAGATAATATATAGATGAAGAAAACGTATAACGTTCTCCTCTCTGTGTATATAGTTAGAACATAATTTCTTTTAAAACTTGGTTACTATCTTTAAAGTTGTATTTTGTATTCAAGCAACACGGCCGCGTGTCCAGGTAAGTACAATGTATCATACAAAATACATAAAATTGCTGATAAAAACAACTTCCCTGAAACAACAAATCTATAAAACTATTATAAATCCCCTTTTCAAGTAAGTGTATTATCTCTCTCTCTCTCTCTCTCTCTCTCTCTCTCTCTCTCTCTCTCTCTCTGTGCTCGCATCAACCACATCAACCGAGCGAATCCCATTTATCTGCGTCTTTCATTAGTCGAACAAAACGCACCCAAATTCAGAAGCAGATTTCACTACTTCCGAACCCGTGACCTTTTCAGGGAGGATCATTAAGTCGACGGCGACTGGAGCTTATTTCCAAATGGATCTGATCAAAGGAATAGATTGGAAGGAAAGGTTAAACAGGAAGCGATTGATTGAGATGGGTTCGATACATTAGAGAGGTCTCTCTCTCTCTCTCTCTCTCTCTCTCTCTCTCTCTCTCTCTCTCTCTCTCTGTCGTGAGTGATCGTATAGACGAAGTAGACTGGAAAAAACATCACGCCATAAAATGTGAAAGTTTTCAAGTAGTTTTCTGTTGTCCGTTCATGCTAAGAAATGCTTCTGTTGATTTACTAAAAATGCTCCTTACGATTTATTGTTCTTAATAGGCAAAGAACGGAAAGATTAAAATGCAAAGACCATGCCGAAGATAAGGTCCATAAAATGTCTGGTCACTCGGAATGTTTTCTAGACTGACTTAAATTATCAGGCACTTGGAGAGTTGCTTAGAACCGACAAAGTACACTGTTACTAAGAGAATTTACTTAAGTGGAAAACATTTGCAGTAACTAATGGGAGGGAAACGATAATCCACTGTCCTGACCACATTTTTTCGATATTAAATACAAATATTAATCATTAATTTGCTCACATTTTTCATCTAAAACGTTTGTAATATTGTAAACTTTATATCTCGATTCGTTCTTACAGTAACAGTTTCATCTGCAAATTGTAGAATAAAAGTTTTGCATTTAAATGAAATATCTTTAACTCGCTACAGGATTTCGAATGGTATGGATACTGAAATTAAATCATAAAGTTCATTGACTGAGCAGAGGAGCGAAATGTATGTGTGGATATCATTATATTTAAGTTCCATCCACATTTACCAAAACTTATGCACTATGAATGTATGAAGTAGTGTTGAATGGAAAAACGGGCAATTAATATAAAGACATTTTTACAATATATTTCTATTATTCTTGTGAATGTCAGTGCATGAAAAAATATTGTGACTAACTAAATAGCAGAAGTATGATATTTAAAAAAAAATACCTCGAGTGCATTGCAAAGTAAAGGCATAACACTTGAAAGCGTTAAAAGTAAGATATGATAAAAGACACACTTATTCTGCCTACCTCATTACCAAAGAGACAACCACAGATTAAAAAAAGGATCCTGAATAAACACTATGGAGTAGGGACAGCAAGGGACCTATAGCTCAAGTATCAAAAGGGTACAAAGGGATGGTATGAACTCTAATTTCCATATGTTACTTTTACTAAGAAGTTTAGAAACACATTCCCCTCTTTCTTCTATAGTCAGCCTGTCAAGTGAACGGACAATTATATGATCCACCTTAAGTTAAGGTCATAGTTTATGTGAGATAGGAATATGCAAGTAAAACTTCAGACACAAATTCAGAACGTACGGTATCGAATTATGGTGAAAACAGAACTGCGTCTACACATTCGTGTTACTGACAGATAAATTTATCTATGCTTTGAAAACATGACCACCATACGAATGAAACAGAGGCCATTAAAAATATGAATTACAATCTTTATTGTTGCCTTTCTTCTAGCCTTTACATTACGCATGTCATTATAAAGAAATAGTATGTACTCATTCCTGAGTGAGTTTCTACAAATATGTTTGTGCACATACATTCAAGCAATTTCCCAAACATAAATAAACCATATGCCTTGTGCGCTTATTTACCTAAAACCTTGTTAATCTTCCCTCTCTATCAACTGAATGGGTTTGTTCTGTCACTCAAGATCCATTTCAACAATGTTGCAAAATATCCCTGAATTTTACTAAATGCTCTGTGTAATACATTTTCGAAAGTAAATAATGAGGGGGGGGGAATTAGAAGAAAAAAGGAAATAAGAATGGTAATAAAATAATA
>NC_089752.1:18385500-18393000 GCF_040412425.1 Macrobrachium rosenbergii | reverse complement strand
TATAGAAGTTACAGGTGGTTGGATGCGTTTTATTCCTGCTTAAACAACCTTCGTTTGTTGTCACCAAAATTTCGTTCAAAGACACAAAAAATCCAAATCACACATCATTAAAATCTTCTTAGGTTAGTTTACGGTGATCAGCGTTGTGTTATATGCACTACGAACGTTACTATATAGCTCGCACTTCATTTGGTTCTCTAAAATCAAAACTGAACACTGAAAGCACTTAAAAATGCATTTGCTCTTTTGAATACATTTCATTTATATCTGTGGGTAACCGTTATCAGCGCAATCAATCAAGAGAAATTATGTAAACAAAAACGCACTCGATAAAAAAAGCAGATCTCCGGCAGGGTCACTAAATATTTTCTTTAAAGGACAATAATAATGATAATTTATGAGGGTGGAAGTCTAAGAAGTATGCAAAGTACAACTGCAAGCATATAAATAAATATGTAGATATAAATATATATAATATATATGTGTGTATATACAGATATATATACATATATATGTAAATATGCATATATATATATATATATATATATATATATATATATATATGCATATATATATGCATATATATATATACATATATATATATATATATATATATATATATATATATATATATATATATATATATATATATATATATATATATATATATATCCTATAAGATATTCAATAAAAACTAATACCTAGAGTTCAAGGAGATGAATAAAAACCCTTGCGCAAACCAGTCTTGAGCAGTTACAACGTTGGTTAATGTCACTGTCGGGTGCTTCAGACACTGAGCTTGGCCGACACGAGCTCGATTGCGACAAATCGTTAGATCTTTATTGTCACCCACCAAAAGTTATTCATTACCCAAATACAACCGTTCGCTAAATATTTTGTGAACAAACACATACACGGGAAAAAAATTAAATCATCCCAATTTGATTGCTGGAGGCAATGAATACAACACCTAAATAAAACAAAGCTTCTACTTGATCTTCCAGCGAACAACGTCATGGAAATACTAATATATCTCCTTGTAAATGTACGGAGCACTATTTCTTTTCTTAACAGGAATATCTAGGGACAGCATATATAAACCTTAATTCTACACAGTGGTATGGCAACCTTATAAATCTTTTCGTCAATATCCAGAATCATAGTTCTTTTCTAGACATGAATATTTAGAAGCTGCATATAATAAAGCTTAATTCTACACAGTAGCATGAGAGAACAGACTCGTCATCAACCAAATAACCTTCTATGACTCTATTATGCAAACGGAGTGAGTACGTCACAATTTAAACTGAATGCCAGCAGTCCCTGCATTGCAGCTCTGGTCAGTGACATTTCTTTCAACTTGTAATATCGAGTTAATCATCCTTTTCTTCTTCTTCTTCTTCTTTAACGTTTTTGCATATAGTGCTAATGATGCCTTCTTTTGAAGGATTTTGATTTGGCTTTTGGGTAGACCGTAGTCTCGATCGGCTGCCCTGCCTGACATCGCTTAGACCCCGGTAGCGTATACATGTCTTCTACCAGTCACCAGCGCCCTTTCTCCCAGCAGCGAGAAGTTGTTGAGCGGTTTGGTGGACAGTTTGAGACGTATGAGGTGTCTGTTATGTTTTTAGATGTTGAAGTGGCTTTGTTTGTGTGTGTATTAGTCTGTAACACCCATTTGCTTTTAAGCAAACCTATCCGTTGATTACATACATAATCCCGGGGTGTCTACACGAATAGCAAAGTGTCCGCCTCTCTGCCCGGTCGGCTGCTGATTTGAACCCGCACCACAGACCTCTATGAAGTCCGAAGCTGCTGCTCTAACCGACTTGGCCATCGAGGCTCCAGTTAATCATCCTTTTAAAATCAGATAATGTTTTCTCTGATTCTTAAAATCGTTTTTTTTTTTTTCAGATCAATTCCTAGGATATTGTCTCCATTCATTTTTCTAACAGCTTCTTTTTGCAACTTTTTCTGCATACTTATTTCTTCGTCTCGTTGGCTTTTACTTATAGAATATATAAATGAATATATAAATAAGTCTTATAAGGCCGGACAGATCCTCATGGACGGTATCTCTTATTATGTAAATACCCGGCCATAAACTCAGCCTTCAGTATATCACGAGCTCTCGGAACTCATTACCTGAAGGATGCATATATAAATA
Organism: Macrobrachium rosenbergii; assembly: GCF_040412425.1. Lineage (NCBI taxonomy): Eukaryota > Metazoa > Arthropoda > Malacostraca > Decapoda > Palaemonidae > Macrobrachium > Macrobrachium rosenbergii. The sequence goes on along the minus strand of NC_089752.1, from coordinate 18,390,833 downwards.
ATCTTTACCTGTTCCTGTCATATGACGTCAAAAGTCATTTACGGATGCAGTTATCTATGCATTGCTTCTCTTGAAGCGAACTAAAAAATTATGAAACGCAACGAATTTGCAAAGCTGACATAAAGTTTCATCAACGTTATAAAAATCCTAACATTAACTGTACATAGTGTGAAAACAAATTTAGAAAATAGAGAAACAGACGTTGCTTACTCACGCCCATATACGTATACTGCATTTACGTACAATTATGTGTGCAATTACTGAGAAAAAAATGCTAAAGCAAGGGCGGATGAAAAGGGGAACACAGTGGCTTTACCCGGTTCTGACTGAATAAAATGAAATTACATAAAATGGACAAAGAAAATGAAAAAGTGGAACTGAACTCCATATGAAGCGGCATTTCCATGTCTTGAAAATGGGAGAACTCGGGAAGATGGAAACAGGTAGAAAATTCCAAAGTTTTGCAGTAGAAGGAAAGAAACAGTTGCCGAACGGTGGGATGTGTGCGAAGTGTCTTTGCGCCAGAGCTAAATAACTTTTTACGGTCTAGGACTACTAAAGCCTCTAGCACCGGAAGAGGTTATCCAACAATGATAATACCGACTGAATCCACTTACATTGAGTTCAAAGACAAAGAAACATTTGCAGATTCTATTATGATATTTTTTGGTATAATCATCAGTAAAATGGTCATAAGTTCGAAGACAATATACAGATCATACACAACACATGACTTCTGTCCGCACATTACCAAGAACTTTTTTGTTTAAGCTTGATACTGGTAAAATGCATGAATAATAACATTTATCCTTTTTTGGACAACTTCTTTTATTCCTTCATTTCCTCAATGAGACAATAAGGTTGCATAAATGCAATGTCAAATGTCCAGTTTAGCCTTGAAGACAAGAGCTCCAGTAACGACTACTCTACTTCATACCGTGCATTCAGTTGAGTTAATTAAGGTGTATATTATTTCTTGGACTCGTACATGCGTAGGCATGACGACATCTTAAGTGGCTTTTGCTACAGCCTGTCTGCTTCTATAGATAAGTGGAGAGACCTCTCGCAATATAAACTTCCATCTTCCCTCTTATGATTCCATTAGAGAGACATTCAGCTCCTCCCTTGCGTACGAACATACCAGTAACACTGTATGCCAGCTAGACATGCAAGAGACCCTGATCATAAAGAAAAATAAACAAAGCAATTTGCAGAAAGATTATATCAAAGATGATGAATGGCTCCCTTCCCGAAATACAACAGGAGTTTTTAGACCAAGCAGCTTATTCAGGGACTCGACTACTAAAGTGTAAAGAGGTATACAATTACAAGAAAAGCAAAAGCTTTAAGAAATAATGATGTGCGAAGGATATTTTCGTCTAAGATTATCTATTTTTTTTAGTAAGAAAAAAGTTCAAGGAGTTTTTGGCCGCCTTAGACGACCTTTCAAGGAGAGTCAAAGACAGACAGACAGAGACAGAGGCTGAGAAGGTCATAATGACCATACGATATTCATAAAAAATAAACAGTTTCGACTATAATAACAACAACAGAAGCGATCTTAAAATATTGCCTCCCATTTTAAGCAGGCAAGAGACCACAGTCTATACATTTGCCGCAATGCTTTCAAAGAAGCTGCATAAACATCATCATACCGGAAAATTAAACTTTATGCTACCAAAAACAAACAGGAATGACAGCTATTATGTCCCTTGCATCATAATATCCATTTATAAGGCCAATTAATGCACCTTCGTCATTCCTCTAAATTCCCATTTGAAAATGCATAGTAAGGTTCTGAAAAATTTCAGGCTTCTTGTATAGCTAAAAAAAAAAAGGTGCATAGTAATGGTATATCAATGTAGAATTGCACCTACCACACACGCAGGCAAGCGAAGTCATTTCCGAGCAACATCAAACAAACAATACTTAATAACTAACACAACAATTTCTCAAGATCCTCAAGCGATCGGCTAGTTCTTTCAATCGCAAAAGCTAGGCCAGGAGAGAGAAATAACTCCCAAGAGGGTACAAAATGAATGGGAACAGGAACTGCAAAACTCTTAGGTTTTCAGTTTTTAAGCTTTCGAAAAGAAGCGTAAAAAGGATAATCTTTCAATAATGCAATGTCCAATCCAAACAACGATAAGGTTTCTCAATTATTTTTTCTCCAGCTGCGAAAAGAAAGCGTGCCGGCAACCCCGAAAAAAGCAGGATTCTAACCATGACTGCACAATCACTGGCATATATATAAATAAACAGAATGAATTTGAAAGCACAAACATTTACTACTTGTCTCATTTTTATTGAGAAAGTTATAAATTGGTGTTCAAGACGGTGTTTTCAAAATTATAAGAAAAAGGGAAAATAGAATCCATTTTGACATGTTTTTATAACACTGAAGCTTACACATATAATTTCTTTCGACTGTTTGACTTAGCAAGTGTGAACCCTGGATGCTTCTGTAACTATCTTCAGTACTGACATGCAAGTTTAGCCCAGTATGATTATGATTAAGCAATCTTTTGTCAGGTCTTATTGTCATGTTACTTTGACAAGTGCATGTCAGTCATGTTTACAAACAGCGTGATTCTCAGTATTCCTAAAGAGGATAAAGATTTATGTCACTATCTTATTTTGTTTGTTAGCATTGTTACTTGGCGTCTGAACATCAATGGTTAAGATCTGTAAATAACAATCTGGGTGCCCATAAAGAGCGCCGATTCCGTCATAGAAAAATCCATGTTCAGAATCGTATTGACACCTGATATTTGAATAAAGTTAAGGAGATTTAAAATCCTCCTGTTTCAGAAATAACATTTTTCTCCCTCTCTTCACAGCAGCACTGCCAAGAACAACTCAGTATAATGAGGCAAACCATGTATCTACAAAACACTACTTGTGTTCATGTTACGTGATGGAAATCGACTTAGGAAACCAGAAATTCATAAATTATCCGGAATGGGAGAATGAGTGAGAGAAACAGGGCTTCTGGACCCTACCAGAGCAAATATTTGTTTCTCAGAGTCAAATTTTACACCTTACTCAACACGTTGTAAACCTAGTAATGGATGCAGGTGACCTTCAGTTCGACGAGCCTCTAGTTTCATCAAAGACATTGTTTAAAAGGAAACTTTCTCTCCCAGGAACTGCTGTTGTAGCATTAGTCCAGCTGTCAGTAGTATAAATTCCCTCACAATTACGGATAAAGCACTAATAACCATCATCACATCATTGTCATGCACCTCCATCACCACGATATAATGAAGGGCCTCTATGAAATTCAGCCGCTCATGTCTATCTGTGATTTATCATCCAAAAATCTTCACTATCCTCAGCCTTCCTTTTCTTAGTTCATCAGTTAGGTTTTGGTATTCAAATTCTTCTGGTGCCAACAAGTAATTTCCAAAGCATGGAATAAAACTAATAATTAGAAGCTGCTATTACAATATCCTCGGAATGTTTAGCTACCGTAATTACACACACTTGTAACGACTATTTTAAGTGCACATAATATATATAACACAGATAAGAATGATGTTTAAATATAATAGCTGTAATTAAACCCTCTGCTGCCGTGATGGCGCTGTGGTATGATTCTTGGCTACCAGTCGAGAGGGCCGGTGTTCAAATCCCGCTGCTTACTGATGGCTCGGATTGCGCCACTGCAAAAATCCGGCAGCCCGTTAACCTAACGGTCCGAAAAAAAACCAAGAGGTTCAGGAGGAGAATAAGTACTAGCCCTCGGGCTGACGAGTTATACTGTGGGCCTAGCAACACACTGGCCACGTGTCACAGGCATTGGGATCTGTCCCCCACTGGCTGTCGGCCTAAGACTTGAGATCAGCTCCTGCCCTATGAGCCTACCGAGGCCCAGGAGGACTTTAACTTAACTTTAATTAAACCCTCTAGATGAAAATGTGAAATTGCATTCCATATTTACTTTAGATATTGTATATTTTTTCCTCTCGTTTCTCTTTGTGCATATGTAACAAAGCTTTTCAAGGGTATAAAAATATGTGAAACAGCAGAGGGAGTTACCATGACATCTGTAACCAGCATATAAAGAAAACTGAAAAGCATTTTTCTGTAAAGATGATCCAAGGATTACCTTTAAAAATTAATATATCGGAAGTAAGTTTTCGGAAGTTACTAATACAAACATTTACAGCAAAACAGATCTGGCATAATTCAAGTAACCTTCTATTTAAAACCAAGGTTACGGTGGCATTTGACAAATTAATTGCGAATAATCCGTGACTATACGAAACTCGAAAAGAAATAAACCCAACAGCCTCGACCACGTAGGTGACATTCTCACCTGTGCTTACCAATCAAGATATAAATACAAAACAGACACACTGCGTAATTAGAAACGACGTCGGTCCCTCTGTTACATAAATACTCTGCCATAAACCCGAGCTACGGTATATCAAGGGTTACTAAGAGCCCTCTGCACAAGTTACTTGAAGGTTGTATATTTATAAAAGCATTTCTTTTGACTGCTTATGTCGTCTGACGTCAGCAGTCATTGGTAGATATTAACTGCACCGCTCGAATTTAGCTTTTTTTTCTATTTTTTAATGAAAACTGATAAAAATAGTCGGGCTACAAAAGTTTTGCGAAAAAACTGACGTCTTAACCCCTGACAAAAAAAAATCGCCTTGTAAGAGCGCAGAAAATTACTATTGCAAAGTAGTTCTAACTCCACTGTACCAGCAAAACACGTACCCTCTATGCAAATGAGAAACCCGAATAGTAAAGAAAAATAAACAGCAAACTTGTAAAACAAGTAGTTTTGCAGATGACCGGTAGCCCTTCTCGTAAGATATAGAAAAAGACAGAACAAACTGATTCTTAAGGACCTAAATGATGAAATAAACAGATATGCAGGATTACAAAAACAACATACACACTAAAAGCCACTGTATATAACTATATACTTCTAAAAAGAGTGTCTGTTTAGGTAAAGATAATCTTCTAGACCTCTTAATAACTCCCACAAGAGAGAGAGAGAGAGAGAGAGAGAGAGAGAGGGAGAGAGAGAGAGAGAGAGAGAGAGATTTCTACGAACGTCAGAAAAAGCATATTAAACACATCAACCACTAGGCAAACATTACGACAGTATTGCTTACATAGCCGAGCTGTAACTTACCTACAAAGGAATTTGCGCAGAAAGGTGGAAACTTTCAGAAGAAGCACAAAAACTCGAAAATCAACATGAATATGACTCCAGACATAATGACAACTGTTAGGATACGACATAACTCCACTTGCCATTCTGACCGGGGCATATTATTTCGTTGTATGCCATTTTAAAAGTGCCAGCGAGT
>NC_089752.1:18320500-18383000 GCF_040412425.1 Macrobrachium rosenbergii | reverse complement strand
GTTTTCTGTGAGTAATCTTCATGTTCGTTTTCCTACTTATAATTTGGAAACATTGCGCCATCTACACTACTGAAAAGTGTGACGACGTGAGTGAATGCTTGAATAATGCACTCTTATGATACTCATTACATACAGATACAATAGCTATTGGTGTCCTCAAATTTCCGAGCAAATAATGATCGCAGTCAGGGAAAACAGAAACAAAAGAATTGGTTGACTGACTGCTTTATATTTACCTGGTGTTATCGACCTAAAGGTCACCTTCACGTTTTCAACCACGTCCTAAAGTGCTCAGATGAAGCAAGGACAGAATGTCTAAATATAAGTTAAGCTGGCAAAAATGCAGTAATTAAGTTAAATACAAGGGGCGGGATTACAAGCGTACTGACTCTCAGAAAGACTGGCTAAGGCATTATTGACACAAATACCAAGCTCCCTTTAGAGAAAAGTCGTCAAACATTGCCAGAGAAGATTAGATGCATGGAAACTCGAATAAGAAAAATATACAGCTTCATCTTACGGTGATAGATGAACGGAGATAAGTGTTCTACGTCATGTGGAAGGCACTTCCATTAGATAAAAGTCCTTCATTACCACCTACTAGAATATATTCACGGAGAGTTTTCATACTTAAAATTTTCAACGAAGAACAAAAATGTTCCTGGCAACGTCGGTTTACTTTATCAACAAATTTCTCTCTCTCTCTCTCTCTCTCTCTCTCTCTCTCTCTCTCTCTCTCTCTCTCTCTCTCTCTCTCTCTGCAAGCCCACTTAAGGGAGTACACTACAAGTAAACCAACAAATCTACAATTAAAATCAGCAGTTTAAAAAATGTAAACCATACAAAACTGCTCTAAACTTTGCATATAAATGATATTCAGATATTCCAATGCTTTCCCAGTAAAATGCACAGTTTCATAATAAAATACGAGTATATTACGGCTAGACCCAAGCCAAGAAAAAAGAAAAAAGTCAGCAAATTAGTTATAAAATATCTATATAAAAAGCGCTGAAAAAGAAATTATTCACTGGACGAATAAGCACTAACAAATTCTGGTAAAATAAAAACTTAAGGGATAATTTATGCATATCGTTCCAAGTAGGATCTTCGATTGAAACTCGAAAAAAACTATTATCGGGTATAGACAACCCCATAAAATTCACAAATTAAAACGTACGCAAAAAGAAAATCTTGCTGCTGTTACAAGGTTTTATTCCTTTAAAAAGCACTGCTTCCAAAATGGCACGCAAGCTAAAAGTTATCACAGCTAACTCAGCTTGACAGCACTAAACGTTCTTTTCCTGTACAAGGAACTTCCTCTTTAAATATACTTTGCTATACCATACTCGTACCAAATTAACTGTTGGGTGACGCATGCCATAACAATCGAATGCTTCGCCTCATCTAAAAAGCATCCCCTCCTTTAATCAGTTTAAACTACAATACCTTAACGTAAGGCGAACGGAGCAAAATTTCTCTCTCTCTCTCTCTCTCTCTCTCTCTCTCTCTCTCTCTCTCTCTCTCTCTCTCTCTCTCTGTATATATATATATATATATATATATATATATATATATATATATATATATATATATATATATATATATATATATATATATATATATATATATATATATATATATATATATATATATAATATATATATATATATATATATATATATATATATATATATAATATAGTGTGTGTGTGTGTGTTCAACTTACACCTGCTTCCCCTCTGAAGTGGATGGCACCAGAATGATACAGTCTTACGGTTTCTCAGAAAGTGTTTGGTGGTGAGGTTCATGGCCCTATGCCCGTTTATCCTAAGGCCAGCGTCTGCTGGTACCCATTTACAGCTGGGTAGGCCAGAAGCGATCCACAGGCCTAGCAAGCATAAGGGAGTGCATGCACACACAATATGCGCTTGTGAATATGAGAGAACACGTCTGAGGATGGTAACAATCGAATAATGCACGGCAGAAATTTTTTTTAGAGGGAACAGGACGGATGATTAAATCTGATTAAGATAATAATAATAATAATAATAATAATAATAATAATAATAATAATAATAATAATAATAATAATAATAATAATATCTCCTTATCTTGTGAAATAAAATGAACATAATGAAATACAAATAAAAACTATGCAAAAAGCCATAAAATAAACCATTGTGCTGAGTAATATAGAGGTAGTTATGATTTACTAAATAAGTAAAGTTCGAATTTTACAACCTCTCAGTAAATTACCAGTATCACTACAGATTTAGAATTTTGCCTACATAGCTTTCCTTCATTTATTATTTATTTCAGTTTAAACGTTCTAGTTAATCTTGGTGTTATACAGTAAGTAATCTTATAATGCTTTCTTTCATTCCTTTCAAGTGACGATAACCCAGTTTGATGACATCTTTTGCACCATATAAATCTATAACATTGACATGACAGGAAAGGGAAAAAACTACAAACGATTTTCCCTACCATCTCAAAATACGTTCTAGTTGATCTTAGTGTTACGAGCAATCTCATAATGCATTCTTTCATTCCTTTCAAGTGACGATAACTATAGCTGGATGACTTCTTTTGCACCATATAAATCTACAACATAGACATAACAGGCAGAAGAATAAACCACAGACGACTGTCCTCACCATCTCAAAATACGTTCTAGTTGATCTTAGTGTTACGAGCAATCTCAAAATGCTTTCTTTCAATCCTTTCAAGTGACGATAACAATAGCTGGACGACTTCTTTTGCACCATATAAATCTACAACATAGACATAACAGGCAGAAGAAAAAACAACAGACGATTGTCCCTACCATCTCAAAGTATGTTCTAGTAGATCTTAGTGTTACGAGCAATCTCATAATGCTTTCTTTCATTCCTTTAAAGTGACGATAACAACAGCTGGATAACATCTTTTGCACCATATAAATCTATAACACTGACATGACAGGCAGAAGAAAAAACCACAAACGATTGTCCCTACCATCTCAAAATATGTTCTAGTTAATCTTGATGTTATGAGCAATCTCATAATGCTTTCTTTCACTCCTTGCAAGTGACGATAACAATAGCTGGACGATTTGTTTTGCACCATATAAATTTACAACATTGACATGACAGGCAGCAAAATAAAAACACAAACGATCTTCCCTACCATCTCAAAATATGTTCTAACTGATCTTAGTGTTACGTGCAATCTGATAATGCTCACTTGCATTCCTTTCAAGTGACGATAAATACAGTTTGATGACATTTTTTGCGCCATGTAAACCTACAACAGACCTGACAGGCAGAAGAAAAAACCTCAGACGATTTTCCCTACCATCTCACAATGCGAAGATGGGGGAAATATGCGTATGAGCATGCAGCAAATGAGGCGAGTGAAGAGGAACAGAAGGACATTCCTTAAAGATGCTTCATTCCCAACTCAGATGCCATTACGCGACGCATATGGTCACCACGTGTGGTGGTGGGGTGGGCGTGGGAGGCCCAAGATACGAATACCTAAACTCTGATCCTCTGGTTCTATATAAAGAGGAACATGTGCGTTTGAAAATACTCGGAGTCATGGAAATCTGTCAAAATTAAAATTATTCAATCAGATGAGAATATTTTTCCGTTAAAAAATTCAACTGCTCCCTGGAGTTGTAACAAATCACCCGACACAGTCAACAAGGTATATCTGAAAAAAAAAGTTATTCATGGAAATCAATATACTCGTATATTCTTAATTTATGCTCCTATTTCCACAAATGATGCATCAAGACCAGGCACGGCATAATACGGAAACATGCCCCAACGAAAGACTGTTTACTTTAGGTAATCTGGCATTGAAGTGAAATGTTCTCTGGAGCCATCGAAAAGAACATTAAGACTTGAAAGCTTTGCATGAATGCATAAAGCGTATTTATACACTGAGCAAGTATATAAATTAACTGGGATAACAACGTCTATTCCACGAAGAAATGTATTTTTCCAACAGGTATGCATTTCTTGCGTATCTTCTATTAATACTGAAAGTGCATATATATGCAGGCATCGGTACTGGCATATGACGACGCACTTGTTACAAACAACATTACAGTATTATTTTTGTTGGACTTCGACCTTAAACAACCTCGACATTTTTAAGGACAGGACTTTGAAATTAGCACTACATCATGCCATGATGGGGAACGAAGTTCCAAACCCCATAGTGTAATTGAGAGAGAGAGAGAAAGGGCGTTGCGGGAGTGGGACGGCAGACAAAATATTCTGCCGAAAACTGGATAGCGTTTCCTTGAGATTAAATAATCACCAAACAGACTCGCTGTTTCTTCTTCATTTTCGACTGAAGATATGCTAATGCAGATCGGCTAAGATTTTAACAAAAACCGTTATAGCTTTTCATCTGACAAAAGGTCAGAGGTTTACTTTGTTTACAAATCAAGCAGTTATAAGCGGCCTAACTTTAGTTAAATACTCGTACACCTTGAAAATTACAATAACAATTACGAGCAGAACAAAATCCCGCAAAACGGGTTTTCTAAAATCCCTATAAATCTACCTGCTACTGTGAAAATACATCTGAGTCCTGAATAAAAAATAAAGGCGGGGGGGGGGAGGCAATAAAAGTGGTTTGATGAGAAGAGGTGTCCTGGTCCGAAGAGGATCCAACTGGGTCCGTTTTCACAGAAGGTAATTGAGAACTCAACAGGAAATTCTCGGTGGCGTCTCTGTTTCCTTATTAACAGTTAATATTCATAAAATGTTCGCCAGTTCTTTTGGAATAATCCCAAAATGTCAGTTTTCCTTGTATTTTAATCATTTATTTACATTCTTACCTATTTATTTATTAATTTGTTCATAAATTTAATCGTTTTTAATAAGTGATCTTTTCTTTCTGTATTCCCCATTCCCTGTGGGCTTGTTCCAAGTGAATAGGGATCATCTTCTGAATAATAAGAATACTACTACTTGACAACGAAGAATCAAGTTACAGGATTCTCAGATATTCACATAAAAAGAAAATAAGGGTAAAAATGGAAGATAAAATTACAAATTAATAATCATCTGGGCTAATTAACAGTCTTAGCTGTACTAAGGAGGAGTATAATAGTAAAATGACAGAAAGCGAACAGAATTTAATAGGATAATACCCAAAAGCGAACAAGTCCTTATTAGATTAAGCGCATTACATTTCTAAAATAAGCAATAAGCATATAAAAATCCAGAAATAGTAAATGATGACTAAAGAAAGAAGGATGCCACTTAGAAAACCTTACATAACAAGCTTATATGGGATTACATAGACTTTCCGGCTATTTTTATGATTCACGAACGCAACGTATTTTGTGTAGGCAAATCCACACAGGGGCGCGTGAGCATGCTTTTATGTGTGTGTGTGTGTGTTTATGTGTGCGGACATGTGTCACATGTATCTGAGTTTATTTTTACGTATAATTTGACACAAGACAGCGCATGTGATATCTTCATGACAAAACCAGAAATTCTGTTGCATGGACGTGAACCACGAAATGTTCGGTAACACCTTGATTTCACCAGATATAACTGAGCTGAAAACAAGGTTACCTTTGTTTCGTAACGAGGCGACTCGATGCCTGAGAGAATATACTTCTCGGATCTTAAAACAGCCTTTCGTTATCACGAAGATTCTGAGGTTCGTTAACTCCACTTGAGAAGGAGAAACCGAGCTAGAAGTTCACTAAGAGGGAAGGGAAAGAGAGAGAGGTGAAAGGAACGGAATCGCGGATGGGATGGGGAATAGGTAGAGAATTCATGATGCGCTGAAAAAGAAATTTCACATTTTAGACTTTGTGGGAATCGATAGGTATTAGAATAGGCAGTGGTATAACGGTAGACTTTTTAATATTATTGACAACATGCGAGAAAAAGTCCACTTTACATGTTAAACGAAATAATCGATTTAACTTGTCAGGTTCAAAAAGCAGACATTACTTGAAAAACAAACAAAAACGAGTTGAAAGCCTTTGAGAATTTCAGAGATCGTTGACTTAATAGGAATAGTAAATGTTGCGCATGGAAATACCTCAACTGAAAAGTTAATATCTCTCAAAATATAAGGTACAACTATAACTAATTTTTAGAGACTATGCCACATAGAATACAAGGAACGGTAAGCGAAATCATTTGACTCTGTAATGACACGTTGTCTATGCTTTATGTAATATGCTGTCAGGTTAATAAACACATATATGTTCACATATACACAAACACACACACACACACACACACATATATATATATATATATATATTATATATATATATATATACATATATATATATATATATATGTGTGTGTGTGTGTGTGTGTGTGTGCGCGCGCGCGTGTGCGTTGTGTGTGAACCATACATAGTTACGAAACCAAACAAATCGTGTTGATATAATGATAGGTAAAAGAAAAAGTACATGAAAGCTCTTTGAGAAAAACCTTATCATTAAAGAACTCATCGTGGCGTGATTAATCAGTAAAGGAGCGTGTTCTGCTAAAGCGTTTGACATCTGTTGCATAACTTGATTCATTATTTATATAACACTCATTGCACAGCTCCTTCTAGTGGTTATCACTCCTGCGTAGTTGTTTATTCGTTGTAATACCGAAGTAGCGAAAGATATACGGTACAAAAGATTAACTTTAAATTTGTCTTTGACTTTAGCTGGTACAGTATTATTGCGGCAAACTTTCTCTCTCTCCCTCTCCAACAAAGTCATGTGGTGCATGATAAGTTGCTTCCAAATTTAGCTCATATAACGAGGCTGAACAGTTACCAATATCATTATCGCAGGGTAAGTGTAAAGGACATTTACATAATAAATCTTTTATATATGCGCCAAGAAAGTACTATTTCTGGCCGCGAGGGAAGGGCCGTTTGTTTGGAGGGAGGGAGAAGGGATATAATGGATGGCGGCCAGAGGGAGGAAGGAAGGGAAGCCATAGAACAACACTTGTCTTTAGCTTCCCTCCTCATATCACATCAACACCACCAACACAAACCCCCTCGGGAACACCCTCCACCCCATTATACCTATCCTACCTGGCCATCCCACCCCCTCACCCCTCAGAGACGCCCTAGAATGAACACACACACACACACACATACACAGACTGACAACACGGATACTCAACGCTGATCTGAGCACAGATAACCCGCATAATTATATCCGACTCACGTATCCGTTCCCCACTTCGAATTGAAGAGAGGGCAAATTGAGTTATTGTATTTCAAAACAGATATAAGTTTAAGAAAACACGAATATGGTTTTCGTGTGAAACTGAATAAAGAAAAAGAATGTGACTTCAATATCTGAGTAATCTGCGACGCTCCGAAATACATGTGCCTCCAGATTTCACAAAAGATTTAATGAATAAAATATTGGTAATACAATTAATATGCTAACATTGTCTGCCATATCCTATTTTTGTAACACTGTATATTATTTTCCTAATTTTTAACGATAATAAAGACGGAGCCAATTCAATCGCAATTTGCGGCTAAAAAATTACTCGACCTAAAATCATAACCGAGATATGAGGAAGCACACAAACACGCCTGAATATTTATAAAACAAAATATAATGCGTGTGTCAATTAAACATAAAGAAAACTCAAGAGGGGTTGTTCCGTTGAATCAGAATTTGTCGCCAAACCTGGAAGGACGAATTTTTAATAACATACTCACATAATAACAATAATACCGAAGAAGGCATTGTCGTTATTACGATTATATACTTATCCGATAAAAGGTGACAGTAGATTCTATACACACACACACACACACATATATATATATATATGTATGTATGTAAGTGTATATAATATATATATATATATATATATATATATATATATATATATATATATATACCGAATAAAGTTTCGTCACCTGATATAAGAAGTAAAGAGGCACCAATAAGACGAGGTGCAGAGCGCTGGAATTCGATTCTCGTGGATGTGGGGCATAGAATATGCAATACAATTACAGAGAATTTCCTTCATATTTTTCTTTGGATACTAGTATCTCAGATAGACAACGTACCCAGCATGTTATGCAACGTAGAAAGCTGAGAAATCCATGCTGCAAATATGAACATATAAATATGTCCGCTATACAGCTAACCCACTGATCAGCTGAGCTAAGCATTGTTGGGTCTGGTCAGTACTTGAATAGGTAGCCACCCAGAAAAGTCAGACTCAGTCTGAACATATGCCATTTGAACAACCACTGAGAAGGGCGGCAGGGCATGGGACTAGCAATTTCATCCCATAAATATTTGCTGATAATATATGATCCAGTCACCATATGCCCTTTTCCAGTTTTAGAAGGGGTGGCGATAGAAGAGTAAAATATTTCGTTTCTCAGTAAGTCTTTAAAGATGTGTCTGCTTGACCTATGACCATTCTTTGTCATCGACCGATGCTGTTACAAATTCAATTGGGCCGATTAATGCGCGGATCGAACCCTAGACCTCTAAAATGTAAAAGTGACACCATGTGTATTATTTGCAGTCTCTCCTCCACATTACTGCTTCTGCAAAGTCCGAAACGGTTTACAAATCAGGACCTGTTATGTCGTATGACAATTATATAAACTTACGAAAGAAGATGCTCATGACTGCGCATAAGTAATATACATCGAGCAGAAAATCGGATTTAGGTCTATTGTATGTAGCGCTGATAGGTGGCACTTCATAGTTTCATGCAGGCAAAATGTATGGAAAATTATTCGTTTTATACCATAGACAGATATAAGAATTCTCAAGTTCTTTACTCTTTACTTGCAACTATATTTCTTTTATAGCTAAAACGTAAGTATAGCTCTATCCGATATCGTTATGTGAAACTTGACATTGTCAGGCAACAAGAAATTAGTGTGCTGAGGCTGTTCTGATTAAATTAAGAACATTTTTAAACCTCGCTGACACGAATGTAAAGCTATACAATATCGAAGGATGAAGTTATCGTAAAAAATTAAAACATTATCCCTAAGAATGCACTGCGCATGTCTTCTCGATTCCGGCAGAACAACTATGTTCACCGTATTTTCTAAGGTTTCAGTAAGAATCTAAGGCATTTTTGTCTTGCTTAAACAGAAGAATCTCCGACTCTACTCCCATATCTGTATGAAACAGTTCTGTCTGTCCATCTACAGGCAAGATAATTGAAATGAAAAATAATGAAACGATAAGAATCAAAATATGCCTAGTTACTGTATTGTTAATTATCTGCTAAATGGAAATATTCCAGGTCAATACAGTAAGAGATATATTAAGTAGGGTTGAGATCAGACACCAAGTGCTATTTCATGATGGAAAAACGAGGTGAAAATCCAACATTTGGAAAACTGGCTTTTTGCTACTGAGACGCAAACATAAGACAAATATTGTAATGTCATTAAATTTATATCCAGTAATAAATTTTACTTGAATGAATAATATTTCTCCAAGTATTTCAACTCCCAGGTACCGGATGGATGGCGTTATACCATTACGGCCGGGTTTCTGGGTACCGGAGAACACGGGGCTAAAAATGGCTACCACTGATCACGGGAGTTACTCCAGTTATGTCAGGGAATGAATCGCACCAAAGACAAGGACCACGAGGCTGGCAGTCTCATACTATGTTCAATTACAAACCTGAGAAGCGGAAGGGCAGCACCTACTGAAGTGAGCCCTCTAAGAAGACTAGGCTGATAGCTAAGGCTTGATAATCCACTATACATACACATTAAAATGAACCGTGAATAGACTCATACATAAACGGTAATAACAACAGTACAGATTATTTATAGTACTGGTGTTCATAATACATTATTCAGTCGCCATAAATGAACTGAGAAAAAGACCACTCACAAACGTGTTGCTCAAGTTATTGACTTGTAAATGATCCTCGCATGTAGAGCAAAAGGAAGATACGTCTGAGTTATGAAATCTTCTCAAGAGAATGTAATTCCATCCGTGCTGGAGGGACGACGGTCGCATCTTAACCTCTCTTTATGATCGTTTCGCAACGCAAACGTATTTCCATGGCATTCACACTATAGCCTACATGCTGTTATACACTTTTTTTCTTTACTCATCGTTATCGGCAGTTCTACTCCATACTTTTCTACGACATTTCCTAATTCCACTTTCTTTTAGGGATGCCATTACACTGCTATCTCTTATCCTTTTTATTTTATGACTGTCCTTATGCGGTTCAATAATCCAACCAGTTCTCAATAAAAACATCCATCTCATCCATCAAGCCTTCTAGAAGATGACATTCCAACCGCTGTTTGGGCATAACACATTCATCTTGGTCTCTTATTTCCTCTTCAGTGGGCCCTTTTTATCATTATGCTTTCTCGGTATATGTTTGACGCCATCCACGAAAACAAATGTAAATCTCCTCGTATTAATAACGAACATCTGGCTGGATTAAAAACGAAGGAGACAGACTTTAAAACAAATGTAAATCTCCTCGTATTAATAACAAACATCTGGCTGGATTAAAAACGAAAGAGACAGACTTTAAATATGATCTAAAACACCATTTAGCACAGTACAGCGAGCAAATCCCAAACCAGATTCTCGGGATTTTTTTTTAGTTTAAAGATAATCATAGTTTGGTTGAAGTAACGCAAGGAACTGTGAAGTGATGGAAGTCGATGTAAATGAAATAACTATATTCCTTGGTTTGTCATCGAGGACACAAAATCAAGAAAGCACGAGTGCGCAGCGAACATCTAATCAAAATGTATTTGGGAATGTGAAAACTACAAAAATTTTGTTTTCAGTCCTGTCTGTCTACCATCAAACCACCAGCTCTCTCTCTCTCTCTCTCTCTCTCTCTCTCTCTCTCTCTCTCTCTCTCTCTCTTCTTAATCTTCATGTGAGAAAGGTTAAAAGCCCGTTATTAAAGTTCAACTCTTGGCCGTTAGCAATTATGCACGATCAGCAAATTCCTAAATTATTATTAATATAATTATTACTATTACCTTTACCATCAATATTATAATTACTGTTATTATCAATGCTGAGGGTGTTGTTGTGGGGGCTACTGTCAGTTTGGTTTTAACCGCTGTTACTGACGACGCCAAATTTCCTAACAGAGAAGAAACTAATATCGTATTTTGGCAAATTTTTATACTGCATCAGACATTATATGAAGTTAACCCTTAATAAAACTAAACGTATCAACTAAATCCAAAGAAAAGTGTTCTAACAGAATTTTCGATTCATTTAGAACGAAACCTATCTAGCAGAGGCTGAGACGCAGACTATTACGTTTTGAAAGTCACTGAAGTTGTATAACTGGTTTCAGCTGCAATGAAATGATGAAGGACCCTTTATGTAACAAGGAGTCTTGTACAGAAGGAAGGGAAACTGAAAAGGCTTTTGAACAATATTACTGTCTTATTCTTTTCTTAAAGAATCACTCAGACTTTTCAAATATCAGAATTTTGACTTTCAGTGACCACTGAATTTGAAGGTACTTATGCCATCATAAGGTCATAAAAGCAGAAAAAAAACATAAAGAAAGAAAACAATGGAATTCCAGAACAGGAGGAGGACAGAATGGGACCCGAGGGCGCATTCCTTTGCTACCCAAGTGTCTATGCCATCTGCACCTAGAAGGGCCTGTGACGGTGATTGCTTCCCCACCCCCACCCCCTCCACCCCAACTATCTTTCCTCTCCCCATCCAGCCACTGGTTGACGACACGGCTAACCATGGAGCATATAACAACGACCGTGCCAACTAGATAAAACATCCATGGCTGGCAATCCGGTGTCACTGTATGGTGACCAGACCCTTACAGACCCTTTCGACGTGTGCCACTCTTGACCTGACCAAGTGGGTTCCCTCGTGCAAATAAGTGACACCAGAGGATGATGTGGATATTATAAGGGTCAGGCGGGCACGGGGAGGGTAGTGGATGGATATGTCTCCATTGGGGTTGGGGAGAAGTTGAGGGAAGGGGGGAGGGGACGTAGGTAGAGGACGGAGATGACCAATTGTGATAATGACCTCAGTGTCAATCCCACCCTAATGTCCGCGCCAGACGCAAGTCATCTTATTTCTTCTGTGAAAATTGAATTCTCTGTTCGTTTATACATCTTTTTAAAATCTTAATTTGCAGATTCATAACAGACATAAATAAGACCTATGTCTTCTTTTTGCATATTCTTGGGCTGCGTCCAATTACGTGCGTGTAATATAGAATTTTACTGAACCGTACATTCGTGAGCCTTTCAGCAGGTAACCTATGAATGTGACAGTGACTGTTGTATTGTTTTTCTGAGAAACCATCTCCTTGGGGAGGGGAAACGGCTTAACGTTGAAAAAAATACATAAATACACACATACATTAAAAATAACTAACAATTAAAAATAACTCACAAATATTAATGAAAATCCTTGTCAATCAATGGATATAGGAAAATTGTCGCCCGAATAGAAAATATTAATCTAACTTTGGCCTCAAAATTTCAAAGGGGTCCTTGACAAGAGCCAATGTCATTATCTAAACGATTAGAATAAGGCCGTATTAAAATTAATTCTACTATCAGTTCTACTATCAGTCCCTCTTAGATATATAAAAATACATAATCATAAATGATTATAAAAGGCAAAGGGGCTCTTTCCCTTCTCAAGATTTTCAACCCTTTTCTACCCTCTACAAGCCCTTACCTTTCATGGCTATAACACTACATACAGTATTAACATGATAAGTAAGCAGATACACAGATAAAATAATAAAATGGGAAACTATTTTTAGAGACAAAATTTCTCTGGAAACATCCACAAGTGGAAACGTCCAGGGCATCACAAGGTCATATCAAGGTGTGATAAGAATAGTAAATTATCGACGCTGACATCCCTGACACGAGACCCCAAACCCCAAAATCATTGCTTTTCTTCCCTTCCTATTGCGAACTGACTCATTTACCTTGTAAAAAAATAATGAAAGACACGATTCTGTATTCCGAGTTTTAACAAGCACTTAATTGGATACAGAATAAAATGTAGGTAAGAATATGATCATTAGCTTACCAAGAAAATTCCCTTGGCCCCCATGAGTGTCATAGAGAAGGTGCATACTAAAACAATTCGCATATCGCCTAGATATAAAGTATCGTGAGGCAAATGCAGAGTGAAACAGAAATTCTTCCTCTGCTTAGACCCGAGACGGATTATATGCAAAGTCATCACAATTAAGCAATAGGTCACTCGAGAAGGACGCCATGAAGCACAATGTAATGATAAGTCTTAAACGAATAAATATGCAAAGTAAATAGAAGCAAAACACTTACAGGACAATTAAACGTCTGCAGACTTTTATTATTTAGCTAGAATGTTTTTGTTGGATGTTCTGAAGAAATCCAACGAAGAATAACATCATATTAATATAAAAAAAAACAATACACCAATCAACTAATAAAAATCTGGACTTATAACATTACAAAACATCTGAGAGCCATGATTCCAGGTTCATAATCTATTCCATGTCTTGGAATTTTTAGCACAATTCCACTTAAGGGAAAATAACTGCCCTGCCTAACTTCTTTGTATACTCAGAAGATGAAAAATCATTGCGAAAATCTCGTAATTTTATGAATATGGAATCAGGTGTTTGATCAACATTCATCAGCAGCATTTAAGACTAGTCTTCACTAGTTAAAGCATTTCTAGATTATCGAACAATTAATATCTCATTCTTAAGACAATATATATCTGTCCAAGACTTCATCTTCCACAATGAAACTTCTAAACACAAAAAACCTAGCGGACCACTTTATTCGAAATGCCTGTAAATTGGAAGAGTTATGAACTCTAAGTACGTCATTATTTAAAACGGAAAAAATATTTTGGCTCATTTAAACCAACATTCATCTTCAAAACCCCTACAGTCAGTCACCGAGGAGGTATTTTCAGATTCATTAAAATTCTCTCTCTCTCTCTCTCTCTCTCTCTCTCTCTCTCTCTCTCTCTCTCTCTCTCTCTCTCTAGCGGCTTCTTCAAACGACATTGTACTAAATTATGGAGATGAGCCGCGAAATGAGTCTATTACGCTAACTTTCCTTTGTAAACTAGAAGTCCGTGTAGCAACAGCATCTTTTATGATGAATGTTTAGGGATGACAATTACATTAAAAAACACTCTCTTGCTTATTTTCATCTTTTTTCATAAAGCCTATGACCCGAAGAAATTTTTTTATGTGAGTTGCTCTCCAGTTTTTCCGAGCAAAAGTTGCACTATTAGCCATTCACGTGAAACGAATTGATAGGGAGATTAAAACCTTAAAAACTACAGAAAATATTGGTATCATTTAATTGCCTAAAATTAACTATGCTTCCGGTAGGAACTTGTAGCGAAATTTTCTGCCATAATAGAACTCAAATTCATACCATCATAACCATAGTTACTACTACTACTACTACTACTACTGCCACTATCACTATCATTGTTTATAATAAGGGATTGTCGCTTTACCTTCTCAGTGCTAATTCCCTTTTCTTAAGTAGTGTAGCAACGCGTAATTTGACAGGAAAAACACTCCTAAGTAATTTAGAAAGTTTATTGAAAGAATGATTCGTAGAAAGACAATCTAGTTTCCTCTTTATCTCTTCAAAAAGAAAATGAGAGATAAGAGAGAGAGAGAGAGAGAGAGAGAGAGAGAGAGAGAGAGAGAGAGAGAGAGAGAGAGACCATCGTAAGTTAAAAAAGACCGATATGTTTTTAAAATAATAAAAAGGAAAATGAATATGACGATGATATTATATATATACATATATATGTAATATATATATATATATATATATATATATATATATATATATATATATATATATATATATATATATATATATATATATATAATCATACACTTATGACACTGAAAATTGATTAATTTATAGATAAAGCCAACATCTACCAAAGCAAGACAAATCTCGTCAAATAGCTGTCGCAACAAACCCATCAAGCCTGACAGATTCAGTCTGATCAAGATACGAGCCAATGAAGTCAGGAGGAATTACATCTACTTGCAGAAACTTTATGAAGACGGATGGAAGATGATCTTAGGCGGGACAGTATCAAAACTGCCCGAGAAACCCATCAGATAACTAGGCCGCACCTGTGACTCAGTCAGCAAGCAGAGATAAGAATGCATTCAAAGGCATGCGCATGAACGGTTTATTATACGAGAGGCACCATTTGAAGCTGTTAATCCAACTAATCTCTTCATCCAAGTCCTCTGAAGTGATATGTTTATGAGAACGGCGGGAAATAACTTCACTGTGTTCGGCATCTGTTCTCCGGCGATCGTTTATTATTGTAGAGATTCGTAGGTTAATCAAATTTACGGACCCGAAAATATCATCTATAAATGTGTGATGGTTTTGAACATTTAAATCAAAGCATTTGAACTACTTTAAACGCATTATCTTATTCCCTCATTTTCATATACACACAGGATAAAGCTATGTAAACCTTTATACAACAGTTCGCATAATTTTGTATGTATTGCACAGTATGTAGCATAATCAGTTACACATGCTCACTTATACTAAACAAACATACACACATATATACATACATACAAACTTATATATATATATATATATATATATATATATATATATATATATATATATATATATATATATACATATATATGTACTTTATATATATATATATATATATATATATATATATATATATATATATATATATATATATATATATATATATTAACAGACATTAAGCTACTAATGTTTAATGCCACTCAACCACGGAATGCCATAACAAGAAGGGGGAATCTATAAGTGATAAGCGATTCGTCACCAGGGAGAATAGAACCCCCAAATGTCCGGGAAACGGCGTAACCACAGGGCTATCAAGACAGCCCGATGGTTACCATCACTGAAAATCGCCGTTTCCCAACCATTACGGGGTTCGAGACTCCCTGGTGACGAAACGCTTATTCATTTATAAATTCGCCCTTCGGGTCAAGTTATTCCGGCGTTGAGTGAATTAGATATTAAACGACATTTGTAGCTCCATGTCTGTGAACATACATATGTATAAAAATGCATATATTTGTATGTATGTATGTATGTTTATATGGTGTGTGAGCATGTTTATCCGATTACGCTACATATAAATGGTGTATGTAACAAAAAAATTATACATAACATATACATATAAATATATTCATATATATATATATATATATATATATATATATATATATATATATATATATATATATATATATATATATATATATATATATATATGTATAATATATATATATATATATATATATTATGGATATATAAATATATATATACATATATATATACATACATATATATATATATATATATATATATATATATATATATATATATATATATATATATATATATATAATATATATATATATTTATGTATATACAGTATATATATATATTATGCCTTTCGTAGTAGAAACAAACGAATGCCACAAGACTCATAACCAATTCAAGAGCGACAAAATGTGGAAATCAGGTAATAGATTAATAATAGAAATATAAACATCTTATTTTTAAAATTCGACGAATGAAAACATCCTACCTTATTTAATGAAGATCCTCTTTAAAGCTTTCCTTCCTCATACATGTCTCTGCCATGATGCCTGGAAGTGAATAAAAAAATAATATAAACATTGTTAATCCATTGACAGATTTCAGAGCCTTACCTCGTTAAAGAAAAAGAAAATTCTGACGAAGAACTAAACAAATTGATAAATTTCCATAAGAGTTTAGTTTAATATGAACCTTTCATATATATATACCTGCATATATGCGTAACCCCAACAGACATTTTTAAACCTCGAGAAGTTTTAGTATATAACTAAAATTAAGTAACATGAGCAAACTAAAATAACTTGTACAGTGATATAATGTAAGTGTGATTGAATATCTTGGTAGCAAGAGTGCGTTATCTTATGAATGCTCAGGGAACGATCAAAACAATATATTTGCCTTGAGACTGCAAATGGGCTTTTCTGTACTTCCACTTTTATTTCTACGAAGTAATCATTGAAAACGAACAGCGTATTTCCTTTGGTTGATTTCATAATCACAGAATGCCTTGTGTATAATGTTTATTGGCAATTGAAATAAGTTAGTGTTTTTATCATAATATAAACTGATAAAAGAATATGACCACATGCTTACAAATACTAAACTTAAAATCAATTAATAGAAATTTAAGCAATCTCTATGACTGGAGTTGGCTACAATGAACAAATTTGGCAAAATTTTCAAAAGCAAGCACAAGCCTTTCACATTAGTGTATTTGTGAGAACGACCACTTGATGCAGTTAAGTGAAATTTGTAAACAGTTTTGGTGAAAGAAGAAAAGAAAGCAAGAGTGACGAAAAAGGTTCCAAACAATCAAAAGGGGGAAATTCTTCATTGAACAGATGACACCCTTTGCACCGCTTACAAACCCGGGTCAGTGTTGCCACTTCCTGTAACAATGAGAGGGTATTTGTACCCTATTGTTGTTTAATTTGTTGGTATGCAGCTCTCCCAGTGTACAGCAGAGTCGATGATTTGCTGATCTGCATTTCTTTTGCAACGAGTACATTTTGTTTCTTTCAGTGTGTTCCGTAATGCAATCTTGTATTCTTGTAACACGAACCAAAGACTTTATCACAGAGAAATGTTTAAGGAATGTCAATGCATCTCTAAAAACATTTTTTTTATTATTTAGAACTTGTCCTTTATCATATTCCATTTTCATGTAAGAGAATGGCGCCAACATTATCAGTCTCCATAATCATCATTAAAACAATTATTCAATAAACATTAGCATCTAAGCAAGTGAATGTCCTAATACATTTTCCTATGTATCAAAGTATTAATGAAATACGGTAACACAATTATCACCATTTCCTTCATCATTATTACAATTATTTTATAAATATTTACCATGAACATTGATAGTAAATTTGCCTTAAAATCTTAAAATCTCATCACAAGAAACAAAGATTTCAGTCCTTTTAAATATACATATATCTACGGCATTACTATAACTAACGTTTTCATTACTGTTGACATATTGATTATGAATACGTCTAAGTCCATAATCATAATCATCACTGTACTCCACCACTTTTTATTTAAATACCTGCCATTCATTACCATGAGTGCATTAATGATTTATCAAAATACCTGGTATTTGTCAACATCAATAGTGGAGTGTAATTAATAACGCTATTAAAATCAACGGCACTAACCTATCCTTAGTATAATAATTAAGATGAATTTCTCAGAATATCTGGAATACCTTCCACAGTGACCACTTACAACATCCAGTCAAATCATTCCTTTGGCTTCAGGTAGCGGAAGCACTAAGGAAGCTTTAAGGAAGCACTATTATTGCGCCTCAGGACAAATAGAGGCTCTTGTTTTGTTCCAACGTCATCATTTTCTTCATAACTTTAACCTTTACCTGTTTTTTCCCCCCTCCACTAACTTCCTTCTTTATTTCACTAATGAAAAAATGTCAAGTAAAATGACATGAATATTTTCAACAACAGTAATAATCAGCGCCACTTCATAACTGTAGACATATTCACTTCACAAAAACAGCTTCGTGGAAAATAACATTTAACGAAGAAAGAAAGAAAATAATAACGGATAAACACAAGAAATCGTCTGAGAGAGAACAGGAGTAAACAGCTTTTTAAACAGTATACTTAAGACTAAACAAGGAGAGAAAAAACACAACCTCCAGTAGTTCCATTCTCGACTACCTATTGTATATAACAGTATCTCATTGGATATATGTAGCGGCTGTTAACCCTGTAACAATCAATACGATGCAAGAATTCTAACTGTCTGGAGCATCCGTCGCCAATACCTTAACCAGCTATATTTTTTTTTTTTGCGATACATATACTCTCGTTAAAATGAATAAACATGAGTCTTTCTCATTAATTCAGTATCCTGTTTTTTTTAAGTATCTCAGATATGAGATACCTCAGTACCTCATATCTCTGATGCATTCTCATATAAATCTAACTTTCTAAATGTTTTTAACCATTATTGCACCTTTTACATCTTCAGTTTTTGTTCATGTATCAGTGGATATAATATTCTGTGAAAGTTTGGCTTGCAAGCTAAAGGGCTTTTAGGGTTTACTCCATATATTAATAATAAACATGCTATGAAACATGCTTCATTGAAACTGAAGGACAGTATGTAAATCTGAATTCATAAAAAAAAAATATCTTCCGTCGAACAGCTAATTTCTTTCCAGCATCGTGCAGGCTTGTACAATTGTATTTTGCACTTTACAATTACAAACTCTTATAGTCACAATCTGTGTTAGTAACCATTGCATAAAAACTAACCACTGGATGATTATAAAGAGGAAAACCACACTGATAATGATAATAGTGATATATTTTATAAACTTCGCTCTCTGTATTACCTGGGGCAAAAAAAAAATTCATTTTTGGAAGTTTTATCTTTCCACCCCTAAGGGTTCTTCCTGGCTTTTTTTATTCAGAATGGATCAAATATGTTGATGCCAACGTGAATAACATAAAACTTTTAATCCAGTTCTTATCACTGTTTTTGTTAGTTCCAACAAAAGGATTATGAGGGAAAGGAGATTGGTAGGAGATATGTAAGAAATCTCTCAAAATATCTTCCCGATTTGTTTTCCATAGTTTTCCTGACATCTAATTATTTTTCTTGACATATAATTTTTCCTCATTTGTTCCGTTATTCTATGAAGAGGACGGAAAGAGAGATAAAAAGACTAAAGATCGTACGTATATGTCTGTCACCATGTCCGAATTTTGAGATGCGAGTACGAGGGAATATCCATGTTCTGATGACAAGCGCTGAATCAAGTAAGGTGATTAAAAACATATTAAATCAATGCGTCCTTGCTTTGCTGAATTATGCACACCATTGTATTCAAAACCAATACGCCATGCTTGACTACACTCAGCTTAATTGAATCTGTGTTTTGTGATGGTACATGTTTAACAACTATTGGTATTGAAGACAGATGAGTAATATTGACCATTTTATAGAATTCAAAACTGAATTCTGGACTATTTTTAGGCTACTGTATTTATAAAAATAACTACTTTATTTTCATCTACACGATGTTTATAACAGACTATCAGGCAGTGTTTAGAATATATATATATATATATATATATATATATATATATATATATATATATATATATATATATATATATATATATATTCTAAAGCAAGATTAACAGACCCATATCACCTCTGGGGAGCAACCTTAAAATGGTAGACAGATCGCCATCCAAGTTGTTATATATATATATATATATATATATATATATATATATATATATATATATATATATATATATATATATATATTCTAAAACAAGTTAACAGCCCCATATCACCTCTGGGAGCAACCCTTAAAATGGTGGACAGATCGCCATCCAAGCGTTTTTGACCAAGTAAATTCTGATTATATAGTGACTGTGCGAATAATCTTATGTAATACTACAAAACAAGGGAGTCCGACAAAAGTTAATGTTTCGGAGCCTTCAGTTAAATTCTCAGCTCCCCATTACATTAGACTACCATGTAAAAGGAAAATTATGAAAATTTAATCATGACCGAAAACTTGTTTATAAGCCTGTCCCTTGGAATTCCATACGCCATGCTTTAAAATTCAATCAAACTTAAGAAAATAGTGCATTCATTTCAGAATGCTGGTTTGCTCCCTTACAGCACCATAAAAGTGTATATAGAGAGAGTAAATCGGAAAAACGGAAGCTCGAATGGTATTTCTTAACATAATAGATTTTCACCAACAAAAGAAACTTAATGAAATGAAAAGAGGCTGCTGCCCTTAATTTTTGACCCTAAGAAAGCATTCAAATCATACAATATAACTTCCTGAGTAGAATATTCGTGGATTGCTGCCTAGGTTTTCAATAATATAAAATTTCCTATAATTAGATAAATTTCTACAGATTTTTCAAGTACGGTATGCAGAAGAATATATACGCGAGCATTAGTGTTATCCCTTGACCTCATAATAAAATAAGTCCATTCCATCATTACAACCAACCAGCCGCCAAAAGGTAAACTGCGTTGTTAAATAAATATTAGGTAACACGATATTAGCTCGAAAAGATGTACGCGATAACACTGTCTAGACAAACAACACCAACCTGAGAACCGCATTTGCTCTCACAATTCGCGCCAAGATTGAAACAACTTGCAGAAACATTTAGCGCCATAAAAGACGAAATTGCAAATAATGCTCAAGCCAAAAGAAGTTTGCCGTAGCGTACAAAATACTGTTGTTTCCTCATTATCAAGGACATCGAAATGCACGTGCTAACTTCAAATTCATTGTTCGAAAGAGTCAACATTATGAAAATCAGGTTGATTTTCAATGAGGTATATATATATATATATATATATATATATATATATATATATATATATATATATATATATATATATACACACACATATGTGTAATTGTAATAGCCACAATGCCCTCTTAACTTTCTCGAATTCTTCGCGCTTTTTTTTTTAAGAGGGTATTGTGGCTATTACAATTACATATGTTTCTGGTAAAAAGTGACCAGTATTTCTACATATAAATATATATATATATATATATATATATATATATATATATATATATATATATATATATATATATACGTTTCTTTACAATAAAATGATAAAATTGAAAATAATAATGATACAATTCTATATGAAGATAAAAATTTTGACTTCCGCCGTTAGTAGTTGCCTTGATTAATCAAGCTTTATAAAACGAGAGGAATTTCATAAGCAATACAAGAAAGTCGTCTTCACTGGAAAGTACTGCTCAGAGCGACACAATGAATCAGTTTCAGTACAGGGAGGCAAAAAGCCTGGCAGGTGTTCTCCACGAGCTGCTAGAAATCGAGTCTCGTGGCAGATATTATGAATGGGGCGATGCAGGAAGGAACAGCGAAGCGAAGACCTTAGAGTGACTTCAGGTTTTAGCTGCAGAATGGTAAATGTAATAAATAAACAATAATGGACTTAACTGATAGTATACTAGTGTAAAGGACAAAAGAATAATTAACTTTAAGGAAATGGAAAAATGGGCGCTACTTTGGCTCGTTATCTACGCGTCACCTCCGAGTTGCTAGTACTACAGTAAACATGGTGGAAGCTCAATGGGACGCCGTGTTTAGTACTAGCACCTCGGGGATCAAAGATACCGTTTATTACTATAATTTGTTGACCATTCAATATAGAAATGGGTGTATATAGTATTTTGATCCCAGAGGAGCTAGTACTGAACACGGTGTCCCATTGAGCTTCCGCCAATTTTAGTACTAGCATCTCAAAGTAGCACCGAAAAGTGATACCATGTTCGCAAAAGAAATTTTTTACAGTGCGGAAATTAAGTTACTTTATAACGCGCAAATCACCACAAATTTTAAATAACCAGAGCAATAGAATTTTACATGAGCTTAATAAATGCACTCGACAAAGTTTTGGAAAGGGAATAAACATTAACGAATCTAATGCAAAAAAAAAAAACAAAAAAAACAATGTGACGTCAAAAGGAGCTCAACCAAAGATAAGTTAAGAAGTCGGCACAACACTGACATAAAAGTGTAATAAAGGGGTTTTATTGACTTCAACCCAAAGAGGAGAGAATCAAGTGGCAAGATAAACGTTTATTCAAGGTATCCGGGTTGTAAAAATATTATGCTTTCAAGAATACATTAATGACAATGCATGAATTCCAATGCAAATGCATAAACTATCTGCATGCTCATTTGCATAAATGCAATTATCTGAGTGTGTGTCTGTATGTATGTATGAATGTCAAATCTTAAGCCACAAGTATCGCTTATAATAGAATTCATAATGTCTCGGCAATACCCTACACCCAAAGAGTGATCATATTATTGTCTACTGTTGTTTCTAAACAGGCCACCATTCGAATCCCGGCCGGCGCAGAAGCACTTATTAATTATAATTTCCTTTCGATGTAATTTACATCCTACCTATCTTGAATTCGATATTAAACGATATTTGTTGATTTAATATTTGTGAATACATAAAAGTCATACGTATATAAGTGACAAAAATTCGTATATGCACAGTTGCACAGTATATACTGTACATATGTATACTGTAATATACATAAATATATATACATACATACATACATACATATATATATATATATATATATATATATATATATATATATATATATATATATATATATATATATATATATATATATATATATATAAAACAGTCTGTCATTTGAATTCATTTCTCTCCCCATGCCTCATTTCCATCTTCTCCCACCCGCATCTATCACTCACACCTGTTCAGGACGAGGAGGAGGAGGAGGAGGAGGAAGAGTGGGGAAGGCTCTCTCTCCCCAAGATGCCCCTCGGAAAACACTCATCATTTTCATCTCTTCATATTTCACCATATCCTGAACCACGACTTCTTTGCTTGGCTCAGTGCCACCGGTTGCACGGAGTTTAACAACTTCCTCTCAATCCCTTGTTTCTTTCTTCTCTTTACTTTATTGGATTATGAAATGAAAAAGTAAGTTTTCTTTAATTTCAATATAATTTATTTTCCCGGGAATATACAAGGGTGGGGCAATTTAGAATTCTGAGACAGATTTTTCAGTCGTAATGATAAAATGCAAGTAGTAAATTTGTCAATTCTTAATTTTTTAATACAGTCTCAGTATAAACATAGACACATATTAAAAACACATTATATATATATATATATATATATATATATATATATATATATATATATATATATATATATATATACATATATATATAGATAGATAGATAGATATAGAGACATATATAAATACTAGCTGACCAAACAGGCGCTGCCCGGGAAAACTCATGAATGACAGTCTATGCGTAGGGGTAGGGAAAAGTGAAAGGGGATGGGATGGGGACGGGGAAGGGAGGGGAAGGGGAGGGGGAGGGAAGAGGGAAAGGGGGGTGAGGGAAGAGGGAAAAGGGAGGGAAGGGCTTGTGTTGACGGTCCGACTGACAGTTCTATTTTTTTCATGCGAACTTCCACCCTTCGAACAGGCGTGGGTGAACTGACAGGTATTACTGTTGTGACTGTCCCTTTTGTCCAAGTATTACTGTAGTGACTGTGCCTTTTATCTAGGTATTACTATAGTGACTGTCCCTTTTATCCAGGTATTACTGTGCTGTCTGTCCCTTTCATCTAGGTATCATTGTGATGACTGTCCCTTTTATCCAAAAATTACTTTGGTGACTGTCCCTTTTATCCAGGTATTACTGTTCTCTGTCCCTTTTATCCAGGTATTACTGTGGTGACTGTCCCTTTTATCTAGGTATTACTGTGATGACTGTCCCTTTTATCCAGGTATTACTGTGCTGTCTACACATTTAACCAGGTATTACTGTATTGTCTGTCCCCTTCAACCAGGTATTACTATACTGTCTGTGCCTTTTATCCAGGTATCACTGTGATGACTGTCCCTTTTGTCCAGAATTTACTATGGTGATTGTCCCCTTTAGCTATATTACTGTGCTATCTGTCCCCTTCAACCAGGTATTACTGCACTGTCTGTCCCTTTTATCCATATATTACTGTGGTGACTGTCCCTTTTATCCAGGTATTACTGTGGTGAATGTCCCTTTTATCCAGGTATTACTATGCTGTCTGTCCCCTTTAATGAGGTATGACCGTGCTGTCTGTCCCCTTTAACCAGGTATTAATCTACTGTCTATCCCTTTTAGCCAGGTTTTGATATGCTGTCTGTCCCTTTTAACCAGTTATTACTGTGCTGTTTGTCCCCTTTAATCAGTTATTACTGTACTGTCTGTCCCTTATGTCCAGGTATTACTGTGGTGACTGTCCCTTTTATCCAGATATTACTGTGCTGACTGTCCCTTTTATCCAGATATTGCTGTACTGTCTGTCCCCTTTGTCAAGGTATTACTGTGGTGGCTGTCCCTTTTATCCAGATATTACTCGGCTGTCTGACCCTTTTATCTAGGTATTACTGTGTAACCCGTAGAGTTATTTACCACATAAGTTGCAAAGGGAAGGGGGAAGGGGCGGGGGTATGGGTTTGAAACCTTCCCTATTATCTAAGTTGAGTCAAATGGTGGCCAAGTCCTAAATTTTGTCCAGATCGGTCAAGCGGTTCGGATTTCTATAGCGCACAAATATACAAACAAACATACAAACATTCACTCTTATACATAAGATATATATGTATACAGTATGTGTGTGTGTTTGTGTTTGTCTCTGTACGCGGCAGCAAATTACAATAATCATCTCCATGATCAAAGAATTGTGGAAGACATTTCTTGCTTTCGTTTATATCACGAGCGATAAAAAAATAATGTCTAATTGGATGCAGAACGAAGAGTCATTCTCCTTTATTGAGAGACGCGGCCGACGGCTTGTAACTTATCAAAATGAGGACATGGAGGGGGATATACGGTGTATTCGTGTGTGTGTGTGTGTGTGTGTGAGAGAGAGAGAGAGAGAGAGAGAGAGAGAGAGAGAGAATTGGGAATATTTCTGTTTAAGTATGCAAGAAATCACAGAGATTACCCAAAACATTATGACTTTCAGGCGTTTTACAGCCCTGTTGGCAAGGGCGCCATGGCAATGAGACGGCACCGCAGGAGGAGGACGACGTCGAGTAGAAGAATCATTTAGGGAATAATCACATCCATAATTATGGGGTGGATAAGAGATAAAGGAGAACCCGAATGGGAGCGAGTGCGCACGCTTGTGCCCAAGTGCTTGAGTGCGCGCTTGAATCATGCATGCCCATCCAGGTGGCAGCTGATGAGGGCTTTTGTCTGTAGTATAAAACTGCTTTCATCTCCATTACTTGGTTGGCAAACTCACTGCTAGGTGGGGGTCCCGCTTTTTTTATGTTTTTGAACGCAGAATGATAACACATTCGTAAATATAATAAGAAGTAATTTTAATGAAACCAGCCGCTATCCGTCCTCTTAAAATTTGATTTTGTGAGGGATTTAATGTAATAATACGTCACTACACGTCAGAGTACGATCTAAAGAAAAATTGTCGTCTTCAAACTTCCGAATTTCTCTTGAACTTCATCATACAAATGGACCCAGTGAAACTGAGCATTCACTGCAAGAGAGCGAAATGATAATTATAAAAAGGAAGCCTACATACCCATATAATATGCCACATCTGTTACCACTACTTCTACCGCTACTTAATAATAATAATAATAATAATAATAATAATAATAATAATAATAATAATAATAATAATGCTTTGTTGATAATAATGAACAGTATATTTATACCCACATAATGTAATAAATTTGCATAGTACCTACGAAATCCTTTCCAGAGTTCTCTCAAATGTCGCGTAAAACTCAAAGCTTTGCATAACAAAAGTATTTGGAGACAGATATCCTCTGCCAAGTCTGTGTAACCACACCCCAAAAATCCCTTCTCCGAAAAAGTCAGGGCCCTGTCTCTCTTCAAATCCAATCATTTGTTGTCAGTCACAAGAACCAGCTTTGGTATAATGTTCGTAAAATTCCACACCTATCCTTTTCCTTAATCCTGCCAACAAACACCTTACAGCAAGGGGTGTTATGAAGTACATTCTGAACATGATCTACCATTTAATATTAAAACAACCCCTAGTGCCGTCAGTGCATCTCACGCGGTGCTCTGCAGGAATTACTTAAGGTTCTTTGCAGAGTACCTTTGGCCCCTAGCTGTAAACCTTCATTCCTTTCACTATACCTCTGTTCTTGTACTTTTTCTTCAATCTTACTTTCCACTCTTTCATAATAATTGTTTAAACATTATTTCCACCGCTAAATGACCTCATAGGTCCCCATGCTTGGCATTTCATATTCAAATAAATATTAAAACAAGCGTCATAACAAACTTAGGTCACTGACGTCCAAGATAAATTATTAGCTACAGTCAATCTGGAATAGAAGTTATCCAAACCACAGAAAAAAATCTCACACCAGCATCTAAAGTGCTCATTCTTGAGCAAAAAACAAGCAAAGATACAAACGTAAAAAGACGTATCAATAAATAACTATGGATAAAAATAAACCAGGAAACAAAAGTGAAACTGTAGCAATGAATTTTTCAGGAAAACGCCAGAGGAATTAACTTTATGTAATCTAGCATTGCTATATTTACTCTTTCTATTCCTGGTAGAGTAAAAGTGGCCATACTCTTATGGGAAAAAAATTAACTTAACTTGAACAAAGTCGAGACGAAGTCAATTTCCAGTGACGGATGCCTTAATGTAAGGGCATCATTTAACAGACTTCTATACTTCAAACTCATGAAAAACAAAGAACGCTTTTGTTGTGAGAGTTTTTCTCGTGTTTGTTAAGTGATGATGATAATGACAAGGACAACAACGACGGTTCTAATATGCCCATCACTCACAATTCAAATCAGACATCAACCAAAATTCTAGAGAAAGCTGATTTTTTTTTTAGCATAGCAGTTAAAAATGGAAATGAGGGCGGGGCCCGCAAAAAGGGATGACACTACATCTTTCGTCTTGTGAGATGCCTCTTCAGGAGGTGCTGAAAGAAATATGGGCTTGATAAATGTCCGTATGGAAATTTTTGAGATGGAGTGATGAAAAGGCACGTTGACAATATTATGTATTGCACTGTATATGAGTCTATATATATATATATATATATATATATATATATATATATATATATATATATATATATATATAGATAGATAGATAGATAGATAGATAGATAGATAGATAAGCATATGTATGTGTGTGTGTCTGTCCTGTGTCACTGTGCGCAAAGTGAATATTTCTGGAGTCATAATACAAGCTGAAAATCATATCAAAACATAACAAAAAATATTCAGCCAGAAAACAAAATACAAAAAAACAAAAATCTGACACTGAAGTAAAGACGCTGAGTAAAGAGAAAATAGTCTCCAGCAACAAAACAAACATCATAGTAGTACAAGCAATTATATTAATCTCTCTCTCTCTCTCTCTCTCTCTCTCTCTCTCTCTCTCTCTCTCTCTCTCTCTCTCTCTCTCTCTCCCTCATGAGAAGCTGGGAGAAGGCGCTTCATACAACAGAAATATTGCCACAAAATAAATTCCATTTATGCGTGAATTATCTTATAGGACTCTAAAATACATTGGACACACGAGTTTCTTTCAGTTTCTACCTTCTTGCGAAGTATAAGAATGATACAGTTACAATCTTTGTGGCTATGCCTGTGATCGTTGTATTTGGACAGAATTTTGTTTTAAGACTATCACTGTCGCACGTGAGGCCACAGGTTGCGGGTTAAAGGTACTTCAGGCACAAAACGGCAGTAATAACAGAATAGAGCATTAACAGCGTAAAACTCCACGTTGACCTGCTCACTTAAATGGCACTGCACCATTCACTTGTTTTCTTGTACGCAATCTCCCGCGTCCTGAATATTAAGATCCTTTATTCCAACACTTCTGACCAACCCAACACCTTATAGGTAGTCATCTCCCCCCATCCCATTGGGACTTCATAGTTATTTTCCTCACACCATTCCTTTAAGAAAAGCAAACCTCCTAATGAAGTGCTGTATTATTTCACCTACTCGAGCCTATTTACCACGCTGTTTCTCAACCACCCCTATTTACTCACCATATGCAATGTACATAAATAATATATATATATATATATATATATATATATATATATATATATATATATATATATATATATATATATATATATATATATACAGGCAGAGAAGAACAGAAAAATTTCTCAACATATGTTAAAAAGAAGTGGGTGCAGGAAAACAAGCAGATTCCAAGTGCAGTAATTTAACTACGTTTCGTGACCTTTTGTCACATCATCAGGGACATCTATAAATGAAAATTCAGACATTAGAGTGCTTTCAAAACATTAGGCAAGTATATGAAAATATATGCACTGAAATACACTTAAAAATTACGCTTAATCACCAAGCTACGGCTGTTCCACTGTTTATTCCCTAATTTGGTTGTTTATATTTTCGGTTCTCTGGTCGGGTATGTTTATATGAATTTTAGTGTGCTTTTACTCTTGCTCTGAAAGGTTGGTGTTTTTCCCCGCAAGTGTGTCTGTGATTTTACCTATTGGTTTTTATTCCCTTTTTATTGTGTAATTTTAAATTCTCTTCTTTTATGTTTAGTGTATGTGTAATTTATTGCATAGCTTTTAGTGTGTCTGTAATTTTACTTAGTGCCTAATTCATTTTTATATAATTTTAATTTCGTGGTTTTTTAAGAGTAATTTTTAAGTGTATTTCAGTGCATATATTTTCATATACTTGCCTAATGTTTTGAAAGCACTCTAATGTCTGAATTTTCATTTATAGATGTCCCTGATGATGTGACAAAAGGTCACGAAACGTAGGATTAAATTACTGCACTTGAATCTGCTTGTTTTCCTACACCCACCTTTTAATATATATATATATATATATATATATATATATATATATATATATATATATATATATATATATATATATATATATATGTGTGTGTGTGTGTGTGTGTGTGTGTGTGTGTGTGTGTGTAGAGAAAGAGAGAGTTGGGATTTAGAGTTAGGTTATGTGTTATGTATATATATATATATATATATATATATATATATATATATATATATATATATATATAGAGAGAGAGAGAGAGAGAGAGAGAGAGAGAGAGAGAGAGAGAGAGAGAGAGAGAGATGGGGTTGGGGAAGGATGGCAAGCTATTTTGACATTACTCTAAAATCTTTTTTTCTAGGCTTTTTGAGATTTTATGTTTCAGTGCTTCCTTCGAAAGCACTCTGCCAATGGCCATGTTTCACCAATAAACTTACGTCAGCTTTAGCTCTCTAATGTTATCCTACTCTTATACAAGAAATCCTTGTACAGGACTTGAATTATGAAGAGCACTTTTATTTAAATGACGCTGGAAAAACTGTATTTTTCATGAAAATTAACGTTTATTTCCAGTAAGAACTACGGAGAATATTCCCAAAAGACAGTGCAGAAACATGAAAAACTCAAATGTCATCTTATGAAAAGATCAGGTTATCCAAGTCAACATATGAAAGTCGAAACTTGACAACAGCTGCATACCAAGCTGGTAAGGTTAGCAAGTGTAGGCGCTCATTGAATTCTTGCACAAACGTAACCTAAGATAGTCAAAATAAAGGAGAACTCGCCTTAAAACTCGTGACGCAGCATCAAAAAATACAAAAGACAAAGGTAATACAAAATAAAAGGAGAACTTTTCTTAAAACGTAATGTTGATATAACCTAACGCGACATAAGAGATGAAAACAGAAGAAACAAATAAATGAAATGGTCACATACTAGAAGTGCAGTCGAACTCATGCTGTCATAGCCAAGACATACAGTAAAGATATCGAAAAAGAGAATATAAATAGCAAATGGCCTTGTCAAGTGTACTCTACTTCTTCTTCTTCTTCTTCTTCTTCTTCTTCTTCTTCTTCTTCTTCTTCTTCTTCTTCTTCTTCTTCTATTCTAGAAGAAGTGAAGTGTACCCGAAGAAACGCATGCCTTGCAATGCAAATTCCCTCCAAGGATCATGGAGAAGTAGCTCTGTTTACGCCTCAACTCGTCATAAACATGGTTGCCAGTTTCAGCCAGATCTCAGGAGTAAACATTAATGGGATAAAGTAAAGTAAGAAGAAACCCTTGTCCTTGAGAATTATAAGTAGTTGCAGGCGTTGTTCACTCTCATCTCAAGTTATGTGGCCTCTTGCAATCTTGTTTAGCAAAGAATCCGAGATCGCCTGGCTTGCAACACACCGGAAAAGATATACCGCTCACCAGAGCATGGCTAAAAAATGAGAACAATGATGCGCTGTTGATCTATTTGTTCAAGTTGAGAAAATGAGTTATTAGAATAACTGTGAGATTCAATGCAACCTTGTGTTCGGACGAGGATAAATTACAATAGTTTATTTTACTGTATATAATTAATGTGCGCACACAAACAGACACACAGACAAACACACACACACACACACATGTATATATATATATATATATATATATATATATATATATATATATATATATATATATATACTATTACCCTACACGAGGGTGGTTACAGAGACAAACAACACAACGGTCACTGTCATATTCATACTTTAACTGGCTAAGCGAGGATAAGTCCTAAGTGCAGGAAACTTCCACAGCATTATCCGCACCATATACATACATACAAGTACGGCTCAGCAACATCGTAGAACCACCTTACACAACTGGGCCTATTTTCAAGCGCTCGCCCTCGTTCTTCCTAGAAATGAATGCCTTTCCGGTTTAGTAGCGCTTCCACTCAACCCATCTAGCACTTTCCGAGACCAACCTATCGTCCTCCAGTCTTCTCACATGACCAAACCATCTTACATCATTGACTCACCCTCTCGCTACTAACATCTTTACCACTTTTACCAGTCTCAACATTTCTTGTAATTTCAATTTTTCGTACATCACATATATTATCAAAACTATTTTGGTATTTTGGAATAAAAAATAAATAGGTAAATTGACTTAAAAATAAAAAATAATCATGGAGGTACTGAAAAAATAATATGGCAATAACAAATAAAAGACATACATATAACAATAGCTGAAAATCATCCTCCAAGGACGTCCAAGTCTTACGAAAAAGATGGGATTTTCAGGTCAGCTCTATGGGCCAACCCTTGACTCTTTCTCAAAACAATTTTTTTTATTTCATAGAAAAACAGTAAAAATACAGAAAAAATCTAGGAGAAAAGGCTGTAAATAAGAAAAATTTAAACATTAAAAATTTACGAAGTAAAATTTAAAAACTGAAAATATACGAAGTTTAAGAAAATGCAGAAAAGTAATTGCAAAATGTGACCCCTAATAATCTCTTATGATGAAATCTGTTACTGTTCAAACGTTATTTACGTAGAGCGAAAAGAACAAATCTGAATACATAATCCATCATCTTGCAACATGCAATTGTCGGTTCTCATGAATGCGTATTAAAGTAAAACGAATATATTGCCAGTATATATGAGGACTTTTGTAAGGGCAAGAGCAGAAACACGTCCTCAAAGTGAGAGGCAACAGCCAGTGATTCACTAGACCCTCGCCAGCAGAGCTAAGAAAGACGCCAACGTCTACGAATAATCCACAGCCACGGAACCACTGTAATAAGTCACTTCTCAAGAATAATAAAAAACACAACCTCATCAAAAATTCGTCCTGCCCTAAGAACACTGTTAATGCGTTATTCTTTTCCACATTAAAATAACACCAGTACTTCCTAAAAAATCAAGATTCTTTTGTCAGTATTTTCCTGGCTTCTCTATCTTTTCCCTGCTCTGAAAACGTTTGATACTTCCTCCCTTCTGACCAATTTATCCTCTCTTTCTCGCTAAATAAACCAATTCCGTACATGTGATACATCTTAGCATACATAAGAAACCCCTAAATGCTCATTCGTTGCAATTTTTCACTGCCTAGCAAAAATACATATTTTATAGATGGTTTGAATAAAGAAAGACATATTAAACTCTTTTCCCCAGTAACATAACCAAATAAAAGTCACATGAGTCAACAATATATAAAATAAACACTCAAAAAGGCAAGGAAAAATAATGCCACGAGAAAACAAATAATCCTCGTCAGCACTGGACCTGGTTGTCATCACAGACCCTCATTTCCCCTTCCCCTCCCTCAGTAACAAATAAACAACACATAAAAACCAAGGGGCGTTTGTTTGAAAATGACATCACTTATCAGCAACTGCAGCAGTGACATTGCTAAGAACGACGAGCAGACGGGAACCAATTACCAACGAACGCAGAGCGTAAGTACATAAATACTTTATCAGTTAAGATGAAATTTGTGTAAGGAGAGAAAAGCAGCTTAGCAACCACTGCTGAAAAGTTAATCCTGAATAAATGGAACCAACTCGACTCACGGTTATGTATGCTAAATATATACAAATAATAGCATTATTATTATCATTATTAATATTGTTGTTGTTCAAAATGTGCAAAGATTCAAATGGAGCAAACGAGAAAGGTCATAACTTGCTGATCAAACTACCACATGACTGATTACCATGACTGTATAAAAGAAAAAAATATAATCATAAGTATAGTAACAAATAAACAAAGCTAACCAAGTCAACAAACAAAAACAGAGCAAACAATATAATAGGATTGAATTACCGGACAATTGTCAATTATATGAATGACTCTTAAAACGAAGAAAAAACTATACCAAAAATATATGATACAATCAAAATTTATTACTAAAAAAATACCCGACTAGCAATGACAAGTGAAGTTGCAATTTAACAGCTAGGTAGGCAACCCACCAGTCAACCAAGCTGTGAATAGGTATCAGCATTAGCTACGGCGGTCAAGAAGAGGTTATGGGGTAAGAAACTTCATCCATGAAGACTCGTTGAGAAACGGAAGGCTCTACCTTTAAAGTGGACGAGCACCTCACAAGCTAGGACAGGCCAAGGTCCAGGATAAAGGGACAGGGTTCGAATTCGTGGCAAGGACATATTACTTCAACACCCAA
Source organism: Macrobrachium rosenbergii (assembly GCF_040412425.1). Classification (NCBI taxonomy): domain Eukaryota; kingdom Metazoa; phylum Arthropoda; class Malacostraca; order Decapoda; family Palaemonidae; genus Macrobrachium; species Macrobrachium rosenbergii. The sequence continues at coordinate 18,349,267 of NC_089752.1, read as the reverse complement.
CGTGATTCTGTGACTCAAGCAATGAGTATTATACCTGGTAGGTGGCTGACAACAGTGGCATATGGCTGGGTGACTGAGTGTATGGTGATAGTAAATTAATTCAAAGGATACTTAAAAAGAATAAGAAAGGCTATATGATCTATTGTACAGTACAGGCTAAGCCATAAAGGCAGGGAAGGTGAGTATGTATATATATATATATATATATATATATATATATATATATATATATATATATATATATATATATATATATATATATATATATATATATATATATATATATATATATAATATATATAATATATATATATATATATATATATATGTATGTATGTATGTATGTATGTATGTATGTATGTATGTATATATATATATATATATATATCACACATTACCGCAGTGAAATATAAAGAGACCTACACCACGTCTCTTATTTTTCACCTATGGTAATGTGTGATAAATGAATCACGTACAAAAGTGATTGTAATCATATATATATATATATATATATATATATATATATATATATATATATATATATATATATATATATATATATATATATATATATATATATATATATATATATGCCCAGCAGTGTGTGCGTGTGTTTAGCTAGAGAGAGTGAGGATAGTGGATAAAATTTGTGTACGTGTACGTACTGACAAACAAATATATATGGGTGTGTATAAATACAGATGGGCACGGTACAGACATCATACAAATCAATTCTATTGATAAAGGGGCCCAGAGCTTATTGACTACACGCGATTACTGACAGGAAGCAGCTTCGATCAAGACAAATGATGAGAGAGAGAGAGAGAGAGAGAGAGAGAGAAATGCGAACAGGAACTAGGAGGGAATGAGAGGGTGGGCGGTGAGGCGGTTGACGGAGGGACCGACTAAGGATGGAGGGTGTGTGAAGTCAATGATTTGATTTACCTCAATTGGCACCCTCCGTCTGGCACTATCATTGGCACTGCTTGGTGATTTACTTCCCCTCAGACATACCCACGACTCTCCGAAGGTCGAAAATCTCTTCCCACCAACGGGAGAATGAGCACTCGGGGAGTGAACGTGAGTGCCATATTGCGCACAGAGGCGAGATTATGAAGGGACCACAACGGTATTTATTCTTGTAATGATTCTTCACTCACAGACGGACGTGACAGGCAGTTCCTCTCTACTTGAGAGACTTAAGGGTTGCCAATTAACAAGGCAGTTTTTGTAATTATAATGTTTCCTAAATATTTAGAAGGGGATTCTTCAGCTACTTACTGAGTGGCCAGTACTAAAGTCAAGAGGAAAATTCCGATTCTACCTCTTGCTTATTTCTCTGCCTTTACGGAGAGAAAACATCAACGATGTTCTAGATAAATCAGATTTCTACTTTTCTTAACATTCCATGAAATAATGTCAACAGCCGCCTGATGTTATGTTATTCTGGTATTTAAGAATTAGGCGTTCCCCTGACACAGAAAACATTACGCTAAAGATAAACAAACCAAGAAAATATATTCATGAGCAGAAATTTTTATCACGTTTACAGAACGTCCGAGAAAAACAAATAAAATAAAATTCTCAAGTATAGGATTATTTCGCCATCTCCTCGTCAAGAGGAAAATCAACATAGGCGATACTTTAAAGGATGACTGCAACGACCAAAATAAGACTTCTCAAGGGCTGGAAAGAATTTAAAAACAAAATTTGCAAGGATTACAGAAACCTAATCATATTTCATAAGTATGGTAATAGCCTAAGCGAATATACCTAGGTTATAATGGCCAAAAGCTAATAGCACTAGGATTACTATCATAATTATGAAACAATAATACAATAACAATAAAATTAGACAAAAGCACTATTAGCTAGATAATAACACTCGAAACTATATACCAGGATTGTGAGTACAAGAAAAAACATACTAGAAATAAACAATAAAAAAATACCATTTAATATTTGTCAAAATCAAAATAGCGCTCAATCAATATTGAACAAAAAGTGCATACAGGCATTACAGTCATGAAAAAGGCAAGTTTTTAAAGATCCTAACTATCATAAAAGGGTTTGTTGTATCAAAACAAATTAAATCTAAGCGACCTAATTTAACAAGACTTATACAACAACAACAAAACTATTTACCAAAACTGCATCATGGCAAACGAGCGACAAAGAAATGATCATTATATGAACTGTCACTATGAGTCATTTAAAAAAAAGAAGTAAAAAACCATAATGAATGACGATAACTATGACCAAAAACACTCTGAAGCATTATGATGACATAAATAAGACGGTCCAGGTGAAAAATATTCAATGAAACATCATAATGGGATTGAAAGTACTCAGAATCATACCTGACCCAGAAAGAAAATAATGAAAACAATAAAAACTACCATGACCTAGAAAGAAAATAATGAAAACGATGAAAACTACCATGACCCAGAATGAAAATAATGAAAACAATTAAAACTACCATGGCCCAGAATGGAAATAATGAAAACTATAAAAACTTCCATGACCTGGAAAGAAAATAATGAAAACAAAAAAACTACCATGACCCAGAAAGAAGATAATGAAAACAATGAAAACTACCACGACCTGGAGAGAAAATAGTGAAAACAAAAACTACCATGACCCGGAAAGAAAATAATGAAAACAATTAGAACTGCCATGACCTGGAAAGATAATAATGAAAACAATAAAATTACCATGTACCATGACACAGAAGATAATGAAAACGATAAAAACTACGACGACCTGGAAAGAAAATAATAAAAACAACAAAAACTACCATGACCCTGAAAGAAAATAATGAAAACAATTAAAACTACCATGACCCCCAAAAAATAATGAAAACAATAAAAACTACCATGACCTGGAAAGAAAATAATGAAAACAATAAAAACTACCATGACCCGGAAAGAAAATAATGAAATCAATAAAACTACCACGACACGGAAAATAATGAGAAAAATTAAAATTACCATGAACTGGAAAGAAAATAATGAAAATAATGATAACTACCATGACCTAGAAAGAAAATAATGAAAACAATAAAAGCTACCATGACCCGGAAAGAAACCATTGAAAGCAATAAAAGCAATCATGACCCAGAAAGAATATAATGAAAACAACTAAAACCAGCGTGACCCAGAGGGAAGTTATCAGAATCAAACCTGCCAGAAAAAAAATGGTTTTCTGCATTGAAGCTGTCATGGTAAAGAAAAATCAAATCAAGATATTTACAGAAGAAAATTGAAATCAAACACGAAAATGGGAAAAATTATCTAAACCAACATAACACTGGAGGAGATTATTCCAAACCAACCCGTCAGTAAAAAAATAGCCTGAATCAAGGTTGACTTGGAAAAGAAAAAATGAACACGTTGTATAAAGAATGTCATACATGAAATTGAGAAAAATCAAATCAAACCTGGGACGGGAAACAAACAGTAGTCAAATCTGACCGGGAAAAATATAATCGAAACCAAGTCTGTTACTGGGAGAGAAAATGAAAAATCAAAGTCATACGTATCATGGGATAGAACACCTGGGGTGAATATAAACCAAATCAAACAGGCGTCAGATACCTGGTTCAAGGCAGCTCGCACTCGACGTTATTTTTCCCTTCGGCGTTTTCTAAGAAGTTCGGCCAGGTGGAAACATTTCCTTAGCGAAAGAGAGGAAAGATTTGGGCTGAACCAGGACCGTGGGTTTAACCTGGAAATTCAAACACTTCCGAGTATCAGCGGTCTTTGGGGACTGAAATTAACTGCATTTTTACGGGGAACGGAAAGACGTAGATCCAAGGAGAGCAAGAAGTAGAGGAACGAAAGTGCGGGAGAGAGAAAGGTAAGGAGAGCAATAGTTGAGAGAGAGAGAGAGAGAGAGAGAGAGAGAGATGCAACATCGTCTTGTATCGCTCTACTACGGTAAACAAGAACATCAAAACCATTCCAACTGCGATCATGTGTCCTTTAGGGCTAATCCGCTCTGTTCCAAAATAATTTTGATTTCATGGCGAAAGGCTGCTAAACTCAAGGTTAACTTTCAAGAACAACAAGTACTCTTCCATTACTTCACCGATGAATGAAATAAAAAAAATAAAAAGCAATCGATTTAAAAAGTCTTCTTACACATCTGACTATGATGAAAATCAAATATATACAGAATTAAAGTAAGACTTATCCATAGCGTTTTTCGACAAACCTTCATACCTTCATTTTTTTTCTCTCACCTTTTTGTGGGAGAGAGGAAAAGTGGAAAGCCGGATGGATGAAACTTGAGGTGAAGGTGAAACAGGAAAAGACAAAAATACCAATGCATAAAAAGAAGATGAATAGCTCAGTGGTCTGTCTTAAAATTCACTTTAACGAGCCAGAAATACTGTTCTTTACAGATACAGTCTTGAAATAATATTACTGCCAATCTATTAAAAGACATTTTAAACAGGGAACAGTTAAGCCAACCGCAATAGACTTATACTTATACATGAGTACACACACTTGCATATGAAAGTATTTGTGAGAACCCCCCTATTCAGAAAAAGGAGCAAAAACTTTTAATACCCAAAATCAGACGAAGATTGCAAGGAATGTTAGTAAACATGACGGCAATCCTGAGGTAAACGGCCAAGTGTCTTTACCTTAGTAGTTGCTGAATGTTGTACAGAGAGTGAGCAATAAAGAAGACCAAAGATGACACCTATACTAAACACGGAACCTCGCCTTCCAATCCGCGCTTGCCCCAGAAGATAGTATAAACTGCTGCAGAACAGGTGGGAGTACACAAACGGGTCACATCTGCTTTCCTTCTTTCTCCAAAGTCCGGGAATGAGAAGCAAATTATTGGGTAAACGGTAAAAGTAGAATAGAAACACACATAATAAGAAAGAACAACCTCACAATTACACAAAATATAGGTGTAACGATGATGAAACACGTATAAATTGGAACAGCCTTCAGGAACTGGTGCAACCTTAATCATTTATACTATATTCCTAGGGACTCTAAAATTCAATCCGAGAAAAACTACCACTAAATATATCATCAGTTAGATTCTGAACATTCAAATACGACATAAAACATCAAGGTCCTCTATTCGCTTCAAAAACCAACTTATGCCAGATAGGAACGTTAAATCTAATTATTACAGAAAGATTAACCAATAAAATTGTTTTCCTCCTTAAGCATAGGGCAAAGGGAATAAAAAATTCACGATAGAACAAACAGATTTGAGTAGTAGACCACAGTACTCAAAGTAATGCCGAAAAATATTTAAGAATTCATAAAATATGCTTCTACTCTCCATGAAAGAAAGAGAATCGATTATTTCCACAAGATATTTTAAAAAGAAACTTCCTCCGGAACACAGGATATATCTGCTGAACTTGTGAACCACATTTGCTTGAATACCAAATGGATTGCATCAGCATCACTAACTCTACAAAGAAAGCAGTAAAAATGAACCCAATAAAACTCACTAGTTTCTAAGCCCCACCCAGGCTAATCCAATAAAAGCAGTTAGTGTGGGTTTTTAAAATGCCGAAGAAATCAGTTGGAAATACTTCCTTCTTGAATAAAGATTTAGGAACTGTCGATACAGAATTATCCAGAAAGTAACGCAAAATCTGAAATTTCACCAAAAAGTGACAACAGAAAATTACTTTCAATGAAATGACTGAGCACAATATGGAAAATCACTTATTAACGAAGTTAGAAAAATACCATGAATAAACGTCTGAAACATACATCATGTAATGATATTGTCTTAAAAATTAAAACGATGTGAAAATAAAAAAAAAAAACGGAATTGGTTTGGGGACGGGGAAGGAAAAGAAAAAGAACACTGATGAGAGGGAGAGTGAAGAAAAAACAAACACAGCAGAGGCGAGAAAAGTGAATGCGGAAGGAAGGGAAATAGACAAAGCAGATGGTAGTTTTGAAGATGAAAGGGGAACTTGAAATTATCTATGATAAGAAAAACGAAAAGAAAAGAAAGATTTAAACTATGGGAGACATGAATGAAGAAAGGAAATGAGAAGCAAAAATAGCGGAGTGAGGAAGCAGGACGTCAAATGACACTGAGAAAAGAAGGTAGAAGAAAAATGATAAAGTTCTCGGGAAAGTGAAGAAAATATGAATGAAAGATAAGAAGAAACCCTAAGACATGGACTGATGAAAAAAAATCAGTACAGCAAGCATTAAAATAGTATGTGATAAAGAAGAAAAATGAGGACTAAATAAAGATACAAATAGAAAGAAGAAACGAGAGAACAGCAAAAGATTTAAAGAAAAGAAAGGACGAGGAAACGAACAAAACGCAAGGACGCAAAAAAAAAAAAAAAGCGAGTTACAAAACCTGAAAATTTCACGAGAAACAAAGGTCCCAAAATGATTTAGGAGGAAATGAGAATTAAGAAGACGAGTGGCGACTATAAATAGGAAAAGTAGGTTGACAAGTAAAGGAAGTGCATGTGGCGACGTAAATGCGCGGGTGAGAGAGGAAAAAAAAAAAAGAAAAGAGAGATAAGAGAGGGAAGGCTTCACAGAGGTACAGCAGTTCGAGCACTCGATCTATTAGAAGACGTCTGACGTCCAAGAGAGATACAAAAACATTAAGACGGCAAAAAAATAGGCGGAGTGAAAAGGGTGTCCACAACGACTCAAATATTATAGTAAGATCTTTAAGTACAGAAAGTGAAGTGTAGTGAGAACCGGAAAAAAATATATAAGAGGAAGGCAGTTGCATTTACTGACATTCTAAAAATGGTTAAATCAGCGATTCGATGTATATACATACACACGGAGAAGGCAAAAATTTCAACATCACACTCATACGCATTTATACCGATATGTGTATACATATGATCCACATGCATGCACGCGCACACTCACGCACAATGTATAAATGTATGCATTATATATATATATATATATATATATATATATATATATATATATATATATATATATATATATATATATATATATATATATATATATATATATATCTTTCTTTATATACAGTATATACTGTATATTACTCAGATATTTCTTTGGAAATCTTCCGCCCGTGTTTGCAATGAAAGACGCAAAATGGGTCATCAAACATTTTTCACTTGCATTATTAAAGGAATAATCATACTACAACTACCAAGAAGTCTCTTTCAATTATCCCTTTATGTATCTCTATGTTCTTCCTTTGTGTTCGTTTCTTCAGATACTGAATTATATTTACTGTCAAAGACTTCCAAGAACGAGCTTATTTTCGACTTTCATCTCCCAAGCTATCCAATGCAGTTTGCAAAAAATCTGAAATGTCCTGCCTTCATCTATCAAATGAAGGCAATCCTAAATGAGGAGAGGGTAATTTAGTTGAGTTCAGTGCCTGCAGGCAAAAGTTGCTAATGATTTATCTTCATACTCATCCTTCCAATTCTACAATTCTCTTTGATGATAATGAAATCCAGAATCCCCCATCCGTTACCGTCATTCTACGAGGTCATATCTCCCATCATAATACCGGGGCGGCATCACACCGTTCCAACTGCGAAACTTCTTGCAGAACATTTCATTTTATTTTTAGATATCGTGAACTTAATGACATCATTTATGGGATATTTTTTCTTCATCTATCCCTGTTTAGAATGATAGTCTTAGTTTGCTATTTTTATCCCGTTCACTTCATGACAAATTTGAATCAAAGATAACTCGTCCATTTAACGAACAATCCCTCAGACAATCAACCACCTTTACATCTTTTGACTTTCATCCTTGAGATGGATTTGTCAGTTCTTTTTACGAATACTACTGAAATGAAAAGACTACAGATACTTTATGATCAGTAATAATAATAAAAAAAAATATGGCTAACAATGAGGCCGATTTCTTAACGGGAGGTTACCAGTGCTTAATTATGTAACCTCCAGGGCACAATGATATAACCTTCAGATTCTACTGAGGCTCAGAAAACCGAAAAAGTGGACGCCAAAGAGACAGACGCTCTATGGTACGAGGAGTACTAGTCAAATCCTCAGTCACCTCATCAGATGAAAACTTGATGAATGGTGGTCCCATTCAGGCGAGGTGGAAATTACCTCGCCGAACTCTTAAAAACGTGTATGTGTGTATATGTATGTATATGTATATGTATATATATATATATATATGTGTGTGTGTGTGTGTGTGTGAGTATATATATATATATATATATATATATATATATATATATATATATATATATATATATATATATATATATATATATATATATATGGATATAGAAATTACAACAGGAAAAACCAGTTAGTACAGATTTTTCTGCACGATTAGTTCTTGTTTCAGTCTTACTAGAAGTACTCCTTATTCAACTTTTTGGCTCCTTCCGTATTTGGTCATGTTTTTCATTAATCCCTAAATACTAATCACTTATTTTGAACTTCTGGGAGATACCGTAATTTTCTTTTCTGAATAAAAAGTACGCATTTTTTTATATATAAAAATCAGAAACTCCATCCAGTTTTTAAAATGAAAGAAGAAAAGTGAAATTAACATAAAATCTTTTCTTTTATAGATGCCTTCAAGCAAATACGACATTCTTAACATTTCAAGCAAATACATTCTTAACATTTCTGAAATATTTAACATTAATATCTTAAAACTTGCTTCTGTTTGAAAAAGAAATCACAACAGCAGAAAAGTGACTGTACTACACCTAACTAAGGAGGAAAATAAAAAGTTTGAGAGAGAGAGAGAGAGAGAGAGAGAGAGAGAGAGAGAGGATGGGGCACAGACTACCCATCAGTTACATCTGGCACTCCTCCCAGTCTACTTGTGAGTTTTTCGTCGTCCCCTTCATCCATCCATTCCGACAACACAAGTGGTTCCCATCCTGCTTAAGAAACACAAAAAAAAAATGTCCATCACACCTCCCCTCGTCTTCCCACACTCCTTAAAACCATTCTACCCCTTAGAATCCCCTCCCACGCACAGAGGAATAGCATTTCACATCAAGCCTGCCCTGCTCTTCTCACAAAAGATCATGAAAATGTTCGATAATTATGAAAATGCCTGAGCTAGCATCTCACCCTAAAAGATGTGTACAAACCGATGGTTCCTGGAAACAATTAAGGAAAGTTTTTATAACTGATGTAAGGAAAATTCTGAAGGAAAGACTGTATTATTCTACTCCATAAATTTAAGAACACAGACGACAGAGAAATAGTTATTTCTCCATCAAGGAAAGGGTCTTGTGAAATGTGAATACGTATTAGCAATTAATGTATAATAATAACGAGACCTCATGGCAAACCAATCAAGTAACAAGACACTCGTGCTATGGACAGAATTACTGAAGGCTGCAACCGCATGAGCTTCTTGTTTACGCAACACGGAACAATTGATGACATAAGAACACACAGAGATCAACGCAACAAGAGGATCAAGTCTGAACAGAGACGTCCCTTTACGGCTTTCAGAAACACCTCTCAACATCTGAAGGGTCTTCCAAAGCCTATGGTAACAAACGTCCATCTGCTAAGCCTGTCTACACCTCAAGCACCAGCTGCTGAAGAGCAGCTCAAGTACAGCATTCAACTTCACACGACGACGCCTTTACTGTTCCTCGCAAATAGCAAAAGCATTGATTAGTGTCAATTTACAGAACGTTTCGGTTACTGCATTAATCATCGTGCGAAATCACCGACTTCTCCCGGATTATGAACCCTGCAACATGAAAGCAAAACTAACCAATGAAAGGATCAGAACTGAGAGAGAGAGAGAGAGAGAGGCAGTGGGGTGTTTATGAATGAGACTATTCTCAGTAATGCTAAGACTCCTGCATTACGCAATCCATAGTCGTATGAATGATGTAATGATTAAATAGCAAAAAGCTCAATCACGTGTATAACTGAGAGCTAATATTATATATATATATATATATATATATATATATATATATATATATATATATATATATATATATATATATATATATATATACTATGTATGTGTGTGTGTGTGTGTGTGTGTGTGTGGTCAGTGCTAACATCTATGCAAAAATTCCTCAGAATCTATGTAATAAAACATTATTGGTATATAGTATTTAGATACGTAACTGAATGGAAGCAAATCAAAATACAAAAATATTCTTCGGCGAAATTTTTTTCAGTAACGCACCATGAAGTGCCTCCATTTCAAAGTTCAAATGTTAAGGCCTTTGAGACACTTGTTTAACCTGCCTTCAGAAAGATGCCTTACCTCTGTCTGACCACAGCAACTCGTTCGCTTTAGTCCATAACTTTTTTGCTATTCCTAAATACCAGTTATTTTTAGGAGAGACCATTACAGGGAAGCAATATTAAAAAAAAAAAAAAAAAAAACACTGACGACCGATTTACGAGAATTTGGCTGAAAGGCCAAGTACTGGGGCATTTTCAGTTTGTAAAAAATAATTGGAAAAACGTGAAAGGAATGAACTGCCTGATCTGTGAAACTAAATGACAAATTTATTAATAATACAGAAATACATAACAATTAACGAAGTTCAGTGGAATTATACGACTTACAGGCATGAGCAGGGGGATTTACTTGAATGAATTTATTTGTAAAGTTACTTGCATCCCAGCATAATAAAAATCATTAGCAAAAGTAATTAGGGCTAAAAGGAATGCTGAGGACAAGATTACTCTACCTAAAGAAAGAACACACGAGGTGGGAGCCCTGGGGAATACGCTTTAAATGGAAAAATTTAAACTAATGTCAGATACGAAAGTAAAATGCATGTCAGTGAAAATTAATTTATTAGTCATTATGTTAATGCAATGGATGAACAAATTATTCTATGCACTCTGCAAGCACAAAGTAGGCTACACAAAACGGAAAAAATTAAATACAATAAATCCCAAATAAACATAAGTATATGCATTCTAACGTACACTAATTAAATGATAGCAAGGCACAAAAACGTCAAGGCTAAACGCCAAGCACTCTGGCGGGAGGAAAGAGGAAAATAAACACAAATCGGCAACCGCAAAAGTTCCCAAAGCAAAATAAATTCATATCTATTAGTATGATATTAAGTAAACAGCTGAATAAACAAACTAGAGGACACGTCTTTGCCTTTGAACTTAAAGACTCCCCAAGATGAAGAAAATCTCGCCGAAGAGGTGAAGTAACCATGAGAACCCTGAAGGAATAAGTATCATGTGAGCGTCTGAAAGGATTTGGAAAGATTTTCTTATTTGTTTATTTCTTGATTAATTTTTCCTCACGCCCTAGCCACAAACGTCAAATGTTTAGTAATGGTGGGTGAACACATTACTACACGCGGCTTAAATGGATTCTGTTTGCTTTCTAAACTTGTCATTTTCTTATGTTCCCTTCTACTTCGTGTTTTCATTCGCCTGGTTAATAACATTTCCAGTAATCGCATACGATGTGTTAAATCGCCACTGAAACCCGGTGATGAACCTCAGCAATTTTTTTACTTTAATTATAGAGACTGCAATTCAGTTTAAGTCTATAGAAAAGGGGCAATGCTTATAATTCCACGGTGGTTTCGATGGAGTTGTTTTTTAAAAAATTACAAAAAGTATAGCGCTTTCGGGAGCCTGCACAGCTTTTGTTAATAATAATATTAGTAATAACAATTACTCACGCAGATAGGCGCCACAAGGACCGAAAGTTTGGTGTTATCACTAATCCCCAAGTATACCGAAAAAGATGAATACGGAATTGAGGAATTAAAGTGACATACCAAGGTACTGGGGAATTTCCATATCGACAGACTCATCGTTTTAGCCATGATGGGACACTTCTGGAAACCTTATAAATACTCGTACAAATATGTTGTGCATGACTGCACGTTAAGAAGCGTCACTAAGACTGCTATGGATGTAACAGTAACAAAAATGTAGAAAAGGCAATACGAGAGAGAGACAGAGAGAGAGAGAGAGAGAGAGAGAGAGAGAGAGAGAGAGAGAGAGAGAGAGAGCTTGCCTCCGCTAACGTAAGCCCTCGTGAGTGCTAATACTTTTGTCGGCATGATCAGTAGGTAGTCAAGATCCAGAAGAAATCTTACAGGTAAAGAGGAGACTTTCTTTGCAAAAGTAATTTGTAAATTTAGATGTCAACTCTACAACAACGATTGAGCCTCAAGTTCTATCGCCCAATAAGGTCTCTTGTCCCCATTCTTGTCTCTACTAAAACTTAAAAAATTGTTGCCAGTCACGAATCTGACCCTTAGTAAAACTGCCGTAAGGAACCACTTACAATTTTTTGCGTATTCCTGCCAACAAAAACAAACAACCAGAGCCAAAAACATAACCTCCGCCATCACGGATATCTTTTCTGTCATATTTTATCATTAATAATACTAATAAAGATAACAATGGTTACTTGTAATGGAGCGATCTCGACTAGAAAATTTTATCCAGAATAACGACAATAAACCTACAAAATCCATTGTCACCACAATCCTGTACTACCACATTTAACCAGAGGTAATGGTAATTGTATATGAAAAGGTAGAGACAGAAAACAAAATGTTGGTCAAAACACATAAATTTCTGGTATTTTAGCAATGGAAACTACCCTGCACAGATGATTCGTACAATCCACGTGCCTCCAGGATTGAATAAACACGAACATTACCTTGAGATGACGTGGAAGGTAAATCCAAGACTGAATTAACAAAATCACTGAATTCTATCAACGGCCATTTATAGGAGCCACCAATGGGCTTCTGAACGTCACGCCGTACCTCGGAATGCTAATTATTCTAATTTATTATTAGAGAAATATCTCATCAACACTGTAAATCGTTTACGATATACTACACAAATATTTCAACTAACACCGTTGATATTAATGATAAATATGTCAAAACAATAATTTATTATTTTTTTGCGTAAGAAAGAGAGCTCTACGGGAGAGTTTCTGACAGACGACACAGCACCACAATCTCTTACCCAAGACTAAAGAGAGGCAGAAAGTCAGAGAAAAAGACAACCATTCTAAACCACCTATTCTCGCCACTTCTCATAATCTTGTTAAGTGGCTTGAACTGAGGGTGCAAGAGGTGGAGGAGGAGCTGGAGGAGGAGCTGGAGGTGGAGGTGGTGGATGAGGAAGCGGAGGGAGTGGTTGGTGGAGAGGTGGACGAAGGAGGATGGCTACCACCCTCTTTGGGCTACCCTACGTGCAGTACTACCACTTAATGTACTCCCAAGGACGAGCCCTGCGACAGAGTTTAATGCCAACTGTTGTTCAGCTTCCGTGAATTTCGGAAGTTTGTCTGTAATGAAGAATCGGGAATTACTGCAGAGGAAGGAAATAGAAATGCATTCAGCAGAAAATGATAGCAAGGAATGAACATGACCGTTTTCATGCGTAGAGTGGAACGAGTGGTTTGTGGAATACGTTAAAAATAAAAATAAATAAATAAATTAACTAAAACTTGAATATATACAGAAATGTGTTAAGGATCCACTGATACGGTTACATGAAGCTCCATAAAGGGATTGAATACCCTCCGAAAATTAGGTGCCAACACAATCAATATTTGTTTTCACCTCCAAAGATTGAAGTTAGGGATATAGTTAGTGAAACATAATAAAGGTCATGTATTGTGTTATATATATATATATATATATATATATATATATATATATATATATATATATATATATATATATATATATATATATATATATATATATATATATATAGCTATATATATCTAGATCCCATCAATCTATTTACAAGGCCATGGACTATATCACCTACACCAAGCATTTAATAGTCATTAATTCTATCCACCTTGACAGCCTAAAGCCTTTTCTCAGTAATAAAATACTATGCCTATCCAGTTAAAAACGATCGGACAGCGCTAAGGCATTTGAAAAACACCTGTTAAAGACTATTATCAAAATGATTCAGGTACCTTTAATGCAAGAATCCACATATAAAAACATCTGAGGCATCTCTGCAGTTATGAGGCTAGAAATTACACCTCTCCAGTTCAGAAATCTTCACAAAGTCATCCAGTTATAGAAAGGCAAGACGAGTTTATGTTATACCTAAACTGATAATGGATCCTGTGCGTCGTAGGGCACTCGAATACTGTAATATCAAAAACGCAAACAAACTCACCGCACCACAACCTACGTCCAAATCCAAATAATAATTAAAAATTGTAACTCAACCTCCGGTTCCTGTTCTTAGGAAGAACTAGAACCCAAAAAGAAGAGAACTTAAAATTATCATGTAAACTCTGAAACAAAATGATTTTAGTGAACAACACTGATGCAAATGGATGTATCCAATCCCAAGTGACCCTCATAATTAACCATCCTCGAGGCTGATGATTATGTCGAGGAGTCAGGCCCAACACCGACGTCTCTCAGCTGGGCTTCATCAAACACATTTTGAGCAGTCATTGCCATCTGGCCGCGCCGCTCTTCAACCAAGACCGAGAATAGGCAAATGGCTGTGCGAAGTAATTACCGCTTGTGAATGACCTTTGCCTTCATTAAGACCGGAGGAGGAAAGCAGGAAATTACTCCCATGTATAACTGCATGCACTGATTGCACATAAAATGCTCTACTCTTATCATAGAAGCTACGCTTTCTATCTTCAACATTTGCCTGCTGATTGAGAAATGCAACTCGTACATAAAAATCTCTAAAACTTTGTTTCTTAGCAAATATACACTAGTCTCTTTAGACCAACATTTGCCCCTTACATATTGCTACATCATTAAGGAAGATGGAATCGATTATAAGCAAACCTGTGGCTCAGATGGAATGGAGGCTACCAATGCTTTCAAAAGCTATACATAGTTTGGCTGGAGATCTCCAAGTTTCCAGACATTCATGTAAAAACAAATTCCAGATGATGCTGCAACAATGAAACCTTAGCAGCAAAATCTTCATGATTGTGTATTTGAAAATATATAGGAACTAGGACGTCAAAGAAAATCAAGGAGATATGACAACTAATAATGTAAAGGAGGTAAATTAAGGGGAATTAAGAAAGAAAATGGGAAAGCAAACTGAAGGACTAATATGAGGTATAAACGTGAAAAAAGAAGATATTAGCAAAATACAGGATAAAAAAGGGCCCGCAAAGGAACAATTTATGGAGTTTGAAGAGGAATATGTTGAAACATGAGAAAGTTAATGGGGGAAAGAGTAATGTACGAATATGAGGATGAGCAGCAGCATATGAATAGGAAAAATAACAAAGCGATTGACGTGAAGTGGGAGAGGCAATGAATATCAAATGAAGAGCATGAACAGGTGATGAACATAAAGATGAATATGAGCGGAGGAGTGAAATGACATCGACGAGTGCAACAGAAGCTCAGATCACTTCTTTTTCTAACCTCCTCCGCCACCTACTTTTCTTTTCGGCTTTTCCTCCTCTCCCAACCTTTTCTCCTTCTCCTACCACGCTCTTCCTCCTCCTTATCTTCTTCATCCTCTTCCTCCCCCTACTTCTCAAGAGTCAACAAACGAACACTCAGGCGAGCCAACTTACAACCCGGGTGGAAGTTTGTTTACCCTCGCATTGGTGGTGGGTGTGCTTTACTTGTTCATGCCATGTTGGTGTCTGTCAATAGCATGTCTCTCTCTCTCTCTCTCTCTCTCTCTCTCTCTCTCTCTCTCTCTCTCTCTTTCTTGGGTGCTTCGTACCTACCACATTAACTCTGGTCATACCTAAGGTCGTATCGTCACCCCTGGAGAGCTAGCTGCTGTAGTACTGAAATTTTATGTCATCTACGACAGTGCTGGATTTGTAATCTCCTTAATATTGAATACTTACTTCCTTTGAGGACGTTATAAATCTGAATGATAAAAGGGGAAATAATAATAATAATAATAATAATAATAATAATAATAATAATAATAATAATAATAATAATAATTACATACTAGACAACACTTGTTTAGGGATATTTTTTCCTGGAAAAATAATTCACCTAGGAACTTTAACTTTCTCTCTTAAAATATAAAACTGATTTAACTATTGACACTGGTAATCCTCCTGACCAAGATGCGCTAGAAACTGACTTGCGGATGGTGAAAAAAAAATTCTGTGGCTTTTACTGGACCTGAGTGCAAAAACAATTTTGGAATTTTTTTCTTTTCTTTTCTTTTCAGCAAGGGGCTCTTTGCAACTTAAGTGTTCCCTGGAAAGCCATTGTGCTCTCTATTTCGAGGGTCTGTAATCAAAAAAAAAAATTCTGTGGCTTTTACTGGACCTGAGTGCAAAAACAATTTTGGAATTTTTTTTTTCTTTTCTTTTCAGCAAGGGGCTCTTTGCAACTTAAGTGTTCCCTGGAAAGCCTCATTGTGCTCTCTATTTCGAGGGTCTGTAATCGAAATTTCCAAAGTTATTCAGTGCCAAAGTCCGGGGAGAATTAAAATAATATAAGCAATAACAACAAAAGTACGTGCTCAGCACTGGGTTGGAATATAATAATAATAATGACGAAGATAATGATACAAAAACTCACATAATCTTCAAAATTTTGTTGACGCACCGCTTGAAAAGAGCAACAAGGAAACGCCAGTAGCCAAATAAAACAGAAAAATTCTCATGTCATCTCTGTCAACGGAGATAATGAAAGATGCAGAGGCGATGCGCAGCAACTAAAGTCTCGTGGGAGATGGGAGCTTAAAGCTATTTTATTTCTTGGGATCATCCTTCATCTCAAGAGAAGAACGAGAAGGATGCTAAAGAAGAAGGGCTCTCCTAAAAAGCATTGTCATGCAAACAGTGCAAATAAACGCCGTGATAGGAATGCCATTTGCGATCGCCTCCAGCTTCCTGCTGCGTTACCCGCCGGATGTTAGAGAGACATCGATGAAGAAAATCTACAAGATACCTCCGTATAAGCACTGGCCAATAATGGATGAATCTAAATAAGGTAGTTTCATCGATAGATGAATTACTGAAGTCACTGCTAAAATTTTGAAATTCGATGTCTGCATATTCTTTTTTCGGGAAATTTCCTAATATAGCGTTTAGTAAGGAAATTAACGCTCGCATTTCAGACATATTACGAAAGCGAAGGTAAGGGAAGTTCTATCTCGGACAGGAAAGAGGATTTAAGAAGTGAACCAGTTAGTATAACTGTATTTATGAAATTACCAGTTGAAAAACGCAAAGTATTAAGAATGTGTAATGGCGAAACATAACGACGAAGAAAACTGAAATACCCATAGGATTAAAGTCACCTTCTCTGTCTCATAAAAATTCAGATGGTTTTGACACTTGCATGAGAGACGACGAGAAGAATATTCGGAGTCAAATCGTCATCCACACATGGTTTTTTTAATTTATGCTGCTGATTCCCGTCAGATTTCTTTTTTTAAGATTGATTAGGCACTGTTTCTAAACTAAATTTTATGCCCATGTTTGATACAGTTCTACTTCTTTCTCCTGAGAAACATTTTTCTGTTATAGAAACAAAAAATCAATAGGAATTCCCTGTCCAGAAATGGAGTCCAACAAATCTTATGTCACGAACAAGGCATATGTAATTTCGTTTACCAGATTTTTTCCTATTTTCTGTTAACGAATCAAGGAAGTTTGGTCTACGTGTATCATCAGTCCAGCGATGTTCCCTCTTTACTTCCAATTTCATAATTTTTCTTATTCATCATCCAAAATCTACGTAACTTTTCTCTTCAGTTTATATCATTTATTCGAAAAAATAATGAAAAACAAATGTATCTCTAAGGAAGACACTTTTAAGATTCTCTTAAAAACGAATAAAAATAATGAATAATAGCTATACTGATATCAGTGAAATCATTAAATATAACTATCAAATTAACAGCGACAACAGGAATAAAAACAATCAAGGAAATTAAGAGTAACTCCAACCAGCAAAAACTACAGTAATATCCTCCATTGTCTCTGAAATATACACACCGACGTTAGCTACGGAGTCCATGCTTGATACTGATTTTAATAACTATACTTTATTTATCAAAGTACAATAACATACATACAATGATGGGGATAAACAAACCAGGCAGGATGACCAACACATGCATACACATCAAGCACAAGCAGACGCAATTTTGATAGAGCTGAAGAACAAAAACATCTTTCATTGACCACAAGGACATTAAGAGCTATTACGCATATGACATTACCATTTATGTGAGCTTTAAGGCAAATTAATAATGGGAAAACTATTGTTATTTGAGAAAAAAATCATTAGAAGATTATCTAACAGCAGAATAATATAGTTTCATAAGACATTCCACTACTGTAGGAAGTCTGGGAACCAGGATCTAATTACACACACGCAGAGAGAAGTCGGATTCTTAGAAATATTTTTAACGAAAGAGAGAGAAGAGAGAGAGAGAGAGAGAGAGAGAGAGAGAGAGAGAGAGAGAGACGAGGAGGAAGTTATCCTTTTAATGAATGGGGTTCGTGTGATGCATACCTCAAAATTCCTTCTACCTCTTCCTCCTCCTGCGGGAGGATCTTCTTCAGGAGTAGCAGCCATAACAACAAAAGTAACTGCACCTTCTCAAGCACCCATCAATCACACTTCAGTTTTGGAGAAACGGTGCTTCGAGCTAAACAGACGCCCCTCAGTCTGTTAAGATGCCTCTGAGAACGGACTTCGGAGACACCCATGGGATGGGACTTAGTGACGCCCCTGGGAAGGGTCTTGAGGAGAGGTCCCTGAGATAAGGTTTAGAAGGCGTCTCAAGGAATGGTTTAAAATAGCTTTCAATGCATAAGGTTTGTGGGTTTAAGATTAGGTTCCGTGTTAACACAAGCTATTGTAAATCAACGTTAATGAAATCTTGGGTGATATGAGCTGAAGGGCAACAACATCTGTCTGTTTATAGATCCAGTAGTTCTATAAGAGTTGTAATACATCACGTCTCGATATAAGCTCAATAAATAACATTTTTTGCAGTGAGTATATATTTTGTTTCTGTTCTTCGGTAATGTGCAGTCATGAATTTATTCAAATTATTTGAAAACTTAATATCTTGCTGATGACGAGCTTCTGTTAATTAGTTCAGCAGTTTGTTTCCAAAGCCATCTATTTCATCAACATTTCCTCCGGGTGATAATGAGTTTTTGTTGTAAGCACAGAAGACGGTCAAGAGAATTGCATAACATGAAGGATCTTCCATCCTGCTCAGCAGCTACAGTCCAAGAGTATCTCTTAGGGATATTTAGGGATATGATACTTGAGAGAGATAGTTTCTTTTGCATTTTACTTATCATGACTATATAAATATTCACAATACGCCCTTTTCCCATATGAGATGGGTGGCGTCAGAGGGCTAGAGCATTCTAATTCCCGGTAAATCTTTAAAGGTGGGGTTGCTATCCACACTCCCTTTTCTTGGACCTAGCTGATGCTGTGACCCTTTCCCAGTAAAGAAAGTAGCTTCAGAGAGTGCTGGCCTCCAGATTCATTTACTTCTTTCCCACCTTTTACCACTTTTTTCCTTCAGATAAAGTACTTACCGGGGTGGATGACGCCTTACAATATATGTCACAATATCCACGAGTAAATCAAACCCGTGAAATCCACCATTCATGGAATATGCCTGTCAAGGCCACTATTCCTGACCTTTGTTTCTGTTCCCTAGTACATATCTTACACAATTCTTACGTATTTCCTGATAATTCCTTTAACTTGCAGATCTGCAAATCTCGTGCCGTGGTACCTTATCACGTGCTTCTTTTTCGATTACAAAAGATGTATGTAGAACTTTATTTCTCCCAATCTTTTCCATCATAAGTTTGAGTGCCAAAATTATATCTGTCGTCACTACATCATTTGTCTAAGAATAAAAATGACATTTTTCATCCATCCATCACTTAAGTTGAAAAGTTACGTCTTTGGGCCCTTCATCACTTATTTTAAGTGGAAGAATTATAACTGTCACCCGTTTATCAAATACCTAGGCGCAAAAATTACATAGTTACTCTCTACTTCTATATTTAGGTACCAATTTACATTTTTTCTTCCCCTCCCCCATCTTTTATTCAAGAACAAAACCTATATATATCTGCTATCATGTGACCGGCATGAAACCAAACAACGCGTCTCCTAAGAACTTCTATTCCCACCTAAATTCTACGTTCTTCTGTTCGACAACAAAAAACCACAATAATTTTCGTTGTTTTCCAGTCAGTCCAAGATGAAGAGATTCAACCGTGGCCACTTTTCATGGAGGTCAAGGAGTTCATCGAAATGGATGAGAGGACAGAAAGAGAAGATGAACCTATGTGGAAAATGAAATAAATTGGGGAGAAAATAAGGAATTGGCGTTTTTGAATAGGATGAGGAGAAGAGAGATTGGATAAATAATAGGCCCAACAAGTGAAGTACATTAGTGAAGGAAGAGGCTTAACAACATTTACGTCAGAAGAGATGCGGGGAAAAGATGAGAGGAGTGGAGAAGAGAGAGAGAGAGAGAGAGAGAGAGAGAGAGAGAGAGAGAGAGCGATCTAATTATATACATCCACTACAATAAAAGTGCATCGAAATCACCATCTTGATGAGAAACATATGAGACAGACAGGAGAACAAACGGGAAGGTAAAAACAACCTTCGCTTTAAATAAGAAAACATTGAAAAATATGACGAGGTTGCATATTCAATTACCAAAAGCATAGCCACAGACAGATCGCCAGTCGGCTGCGACGGACACCAAAAATGTGGGATTTAGCCACCGCAGAGGGGGTAATCTAATCTGTCAGCTTCCATTCAGATGACGGGAGAGCCAATTCTCTTATTTCTGTATCGCAGCAACAAGCGCACAGACCACTAGGCTTTTTCCGAACGCTGACAAAGAAGGCCGGAGTTAATATATAAAACTCAAGGTTACAATATTCCATATCTTGAATTCAGTTCCTCACTTTAACTTTGGTATCCGATTTTCTAATATTTCAAAGAGAGTACCTTTTACTCTGAGTCATACTTTTACGTGTCAGAAACTTTGAAAACAATGGTTTTTCAGCATCGAAGTGTCATGGAAATTTGACCTTATTATTTGCCGGGACAGGCGGCCGTGGTCGTATTTTCTAGGGAGTGAAAATACATCAGCATTCCACAAATTACCTTTGAAACATCTGTGGCTTTCAACTGCAGCTTTCAAACATGACCATCTAACTTAATAGAGAACAAATGTACAAGCGTAATAACCCCTTTTAAAGAATGCATGTCCTGAGGACAATAAACTACCGATGCCAATACAATAATGATAAGATGGAAAAGCTGGCGATTCAAATACATCTCTCATATAGATCAATAACATCAACGGAAGTGGAAAGAATTGCTACACGTGAAAACCCCTCTACTTCGGTTTATCGGTTTAAGTGATCCAACAATGAATACGTGATAGAGAGAGAGAGAGAGAGAAACAATCTGTCATGTCTAAAATTCTTATTCTTTCCTAATTATTCTCTGGACCATGCCACCGAAACGACAAGGATTTCGGTCACTTAATGTGGAACAATGGTGCCATCAACGGAGGCCCGTCAGCGCATGTGTTGCTCAACCATTGTTTTTCAACCGCGTAAGCCCAAGCCAGTGTGTGAGTGTGATGAACCATAATCCGGAATGTTCTTACACTAAGGATAAATGAGCTGGGTTCCTTCGTGCTCAGGGGATGGATAATTTAAGATAACCAACAAGAACTCGGTCATGGTGAAGCGATTATTGTAATACAAGACGTGGCTATCAATCTTGTATGGTTATTGTTTGCCAACACATAACCTTCGGCAAGGAACACAAGAATAAACAATATAAACATAAATACATGCAAACATACATACATACATACACACACACACATTACATTAAGCATTCTTTAACCAAAAGTGCAACTGCGCCTACCTAGTCACAATCATTACACTTGTACCCAAATACACAGATTACAAATTCCGCCTCCATTACCGTGCACAAATCACTTTCTGTGAACAGATGAATGAATGAAAACAGGAAAGGCCTAACACATTAGTTAGAGGTATATGACATTAGATTAGCTCCTGGTCATGTGAAATGCTTTCAGGAATACTTCACGAGAATATAAAAATACTACATTTCCTTTACAATAATAAAATGAATGTACATTAGTTATTTCCTTAATTGCGGGTGAATAGACAGGAAGTATACCTAATAAAGGATTAAAGTCAATCACACTGAAAATTCCATTATATCTAAATACATTGTTTTCTAGACACAATTTAAGAATATAAAGAAACAAAAGAAAGGTAATGTGCGTGTTTGACTAGAAGATAGGCACACAGGTACACTGAGGGACAAAATGCCTCAGTAACCTACACCTTTAAATCGTTTCCCGCTTTTACATTCACTAGGTCTGACACAACGTAAAGCCTTTAGGCTTACTTCTCGGCTCAGAGGGTTAAAAAGTATATCTTAGTTTAACCAGACCACTGATAACAGCTCTCCTAGGGCTGGCCCGAAGGATCAGACTTATTTTACGTGGCTAAGAACCAGTTGGTTACCTAGCAACGGGACCTACAGCTTATTGTGGAGTCCGAACTACATAATAGCGAGAAATGAATTTCTATCACCAGAAATAAATTCCTCTAACTCTTCATTGGCCCGTCGGAGACGCGAACGTGGGCCCAGCAGAGTGCTAGCCGAGAACGGTACCGACTAGTCCAACGAAGAATTTGGCTAAGAGTGTTAGTGCACTTTGTTTCCTAACCGGCAAAATTTGACTCCGTACTTTCGATGCAGCAAATTATGTGCCTTATTACCAATGCAGGAAAATTATGCACTTCATTTCCAAAGTAACTAGAATTAAGAACCGTTTTTGCCAAAACAGCAAAGTTAGCCGCACTGTTTTCAAGGCAGCAGAAGATTTGCGCATCTTATTTTCAGAGCAGCAAAATTATGTGCATCATTTTCAAAACAGCAAAATTACGCGCATTTTTCAAAGCAGCGAAATTATACACAAAAAAAAAAAAAAAACCTAGGCGCTTCACTTTCTAGCCCCGAAATTCGTGCACCTTATCCTGAAAGCAGCAAAATTATAATGAATTAGTAACAATATCCTGTCCATAAAGGAGCTCGATTTTCAGACCATTTTCTCTCCTGAAATGGGTGTGGAAGCATGCAACCAAATTTATCTGGTAAATACAGTGCGTTAATGGCCCAGGCGATGCATATATAGTGTGAAGGCAGATAGAGATAAAACGTGGGTGTGGTTTACGTTCTCACAGAGAGAGAGAGAGAGAGAGAGAGAGAGAGAGAGAGAGAGAGAGAGATTACGTCATCCAGTCCAAGCATGTCATGAAATCTCATTTTCTTCCAACTAAAGACGGCGGCAATTGACATTCCTGACCACCCTTTAATGAAAATGGACGGTACAGCGAAGAAGAAAGAAGAAATGATGCTTTTAGTTGTTCCTGGTGTACCCATGGGTAAGTTTCAGCACCAGTGCTATAGCAGTTGAACTCCATGTATCTCAACAACAACAAAAAATAAATAATGAATACACAGTCAAGGCCAAAATACTGTGTTTCGTAGATTTAATAAGGTACAAAATAATTTCCTTCTCCGGAAAATAAGTATGCATGTAGCTGTGAATTAGGGACGGATGCTTGGGTCTCACCTGAAACAGTAACATAAAGATCGAGTTGCAAAAGTTTCCAAGTACACAGCCAGCCCACAGATGGAACGAGCAATAATAATAATAATAATAATAATAATAATAATAATAATAATAATAAATGTGGAACAGATGCTACATTCAAACTATGAAATCTATTTCCACATATTCGCAGTTCCCTGTTACAAATGAAAGAACATTTTCTATTAACTACACTCAAACGCTTATTTTCGTTAATGGTCAGTAGTATAGCCATACTTATGAAGACAGTGTCTACGAACAATATCTTACGAAAAGGTTAAAGGGGTCTGGCGATGACCAGGAAAAAATAAAATGACAATATAACAAAAAGAATAACTCTAAAGATATACTGACAAGATTTCGACAATTCTGACCCTTTCTTCAGAGCTTGTTTAAAATCAGCTCCCAACTGAGCCACTGATTCACAAATGTGTTACGGCTTAGCAATCAAACGAAAAGCATTTATGAATTCTTTAACCACAACCACTCAGTCGACTGGACTCGATTCTTCTTCAGTGTAACTGAAGTGCGTAAATTGTGTTAGCCATTACCTGAGACTCGAACCGTGGGCAACGGAGTCCATAGCCAGCACAATGACCACAAACCCCACTTTACGACTATCAAAAGAAAGGCAGAGGTTCCTATACAAGATTACTGGGCGGTAATTTTGCGTGTGTGTGTGCGTGTGTGTGTGTGTGTGTATATATATATATATATATATATATATATATATATATATATATATATATATATATATATATATATATATATATATATATATATATATACAATATATATATAAATATATATATGGATGATGTAAATACTGTCAAAAAAATACGTTAGTAGCTTGTCGAGACTTGCAAACATGTCAAAAAACATCCCCTTCATCACTTGGACAGCTGCCTCTGAGCTAAGTCGAGTCGGACCGTCTTCACAATTCCCCGTTTTACAGGAAACACTTAAAATACCTTGTATAACAGGATACGAAAGATCTCTTATTGCCAAATTCTAAAACTAAATTTGTTTTAGTGTGGATCAGCTTTAAGAAAATACCCGTTGTTATGTTTTGTCTTCGGGCTTTGCTTGAACCTTAATCCAAAGCGGAATATTTTAGGCACCGAAATAATCATTCCAAGATGTTTAGAAGAGAATAATGAGAATCGTGCTATATCCCTATCCCTATCAGCTGCAGACTAAATACGCATTAGATGGCTTTAGGCGACGTCTCATGATCAACTACTTAGCTCACTTCACACTGGCTGAGAGGCCCTTGTATAAGAATAGATATTTGTTATAAGATAGGAGTTGTTTTAAGTACGCAGAAAGAAGGGTACGTACTTCGCAAAATGGAACGTCAATCAACATTGTCTTTGTTTACTCTTTTAAGGGTCTTTCATGAAATTTTAACAGGGGAACAGGAGTCATGCGTTCGTGAGAACTGCTACGTGTCTGAGCAAAAAAAAAAAAAAATAAGAAATCTGATTCGTTACATAGATTCCGAGGTCGTACTTACACCGTTCCATTTAACTTTCGCACTGGAAGGGCAAAGGATGAACCTTGGTGGGACGGTCAGTGTTAAGGTACTGAACATTTTTTGGTGCTTATTAGAGTTCAACCCAGATATTTCCAGTATAATCGTGTAACTAGCGACATGGGCATTCACAAGAATAAGGTCAATTTAAAGGAGCCGCGCTTGCTGCAAGGAATAAACTTCCTTTTAAGTATGGTATGACAAACTATCTGATAAAACAATACCAGGCATGAACAAAATTCCTTTCGTGCCAGTGATTCATCCAACGAAGTCATCAGAGACACGCCAAAAACCCCATCTAAACACGCATATATATATATATATATATATATATATATATATATATATATATATATATATATATATATATATATATATATATATATATATATATATATATATATGAGAAGAGACAAAGAGACAGAGACAAGAGAGAATGATCATCTTTTTCTATATATGATGTTCCGAAGAATTGATTACTCGCCACCGTTATTTATCATTTTTCTTTATCCCGTCATATATTTTCTCTTTCTCTTTCCCAGTTGAAACTCAAAAACTTTAGATGAAATACCTGGTCCCCAATTCACTTCTTAACATAAGCACAATGGATTGAAAAAACGTGCCCTCCTGACAGAGAGAGACAGACAGACAGACAGACAGAGATTTAGTTTTCGTCACAAGGAATCCTGGTAAGAAAGAAACATGCGAAAATACCTTGTTATGCCGGGAGCAAACCAGATTACACGCAGATCCAAGTCTCAGGTCACAAGACGAGAATTAATGGAAGCAATATTGACAATTTAAATCTCAGAATCCAATTCTGTTCTCCTCATGCTGATTTATCTTTAAACGAGAGAGTCATCGAATTTGCCAAGATGAAACCTTACATGAATAAACAGATCCTAATGAAAACACGCAAACAGACTTAGAAAAACACAACACTCGCCTCAAAGGGAATCGGCCCTCTTTGCTAAGAGCATATTAGCCACCCGGATTTCTCGTCCTTTCAAAAGTCGTGACAATCTGCTCCCACGACGGTTTCTAAGATACCTTAATGAACTGCATCTGAACACATAAATAATGTCCTGAATGATGAATATACAGCATACTGAGTAACCATATGTTTATTTATTTGGTATGCAACGCTGATAGAAAAGGGAAGATGGACTTCAAGTTTAGCTATTAAAAATCTCTATAAATAAAGTACAGAGCAACATTTTTACCACTCGAATATTGCAGTCATTCTGACAAAGAGTAGACTAGTATATATGAAATGCTAAGTATAAAACTCCCAAGACAGAATAAGCCTAAACAATACTTTTTGTAACAATACTGCCTTTGTTCCTTTCTCTACATAGGTCTACTTGAACAATGGTCTTCTTTGAACAATCTTATTTGAATTACAAGACCGTAAAGAGAAAAAAAAATTGGAAATGGTTCATAGAAATCCGGCAACCACCCGAGGTGGTCTGAAAGCATGAAAAGTTTTACTGTATGTTTCAAAAGGGCCGTATATTATTTTTATCATTGAAAATTTGCATATTTCCATAAGCAACAAGCTGAAAATAACATAAGTACTATCGAGGTGAGCAGACTTTAACGTAGCAGAATGCTCACTTATTAAGAAATACCTATTACTGTCATTTTTCATCATTCAACAATTGCCACTATTTCTATGGAACAAGCCGGCAAGCTTCCGCAAAATACGATGAAATATACGAGTAGAGAATTATAAATACAGCTGAAAATATCAAATAAACATAAACAAATCAGCATACAAATCTATACTAGCAGAGATTGATAAACGAGTTAGAAAAGGTGGGACAAGGTAAAACGGCAAACTTACCTAAGAGCCTACGAGGGGCTTGGTTCAGGTGCGACACTTCGGTGCGAAACACTTGTCAGACGGTCGGACTCAAAAACGAAAAAACTTGTCGAGAAAAATACTTAACCTAAACTTCTTCGAAGACGACTAAAAAGCAATATCTTTCCATAGCGTTTAAGCTCATCTATAGCTCGATAGTGTTTTATGTTACACTGCGTTAAATTCGAAAATTTTTATTCCATTCGTGAAAATCGCCACATGTGAGACCACTGCACTTGAAAAAAACACCCTGTAGAGAATCAGAGGTCACACCGGCCGCAGTTACACTCACACTCACACACACAGACAGTCATAAACAAGTCTCTACGAGAACCTCTCCTTGTAGCATTCCCAAAATGAAAACAAAACAACTACCACTTCATACACAACAGTTGCATAATAACTCATTTGCGCAAATGCGGATAATGTGACAACCCCGTCAGGGCATGGAAATCAAGGTCGATAATTTTTGCAACACACTCGCTTAGAACGTCCGTTCAGGAGACACCACCACAGCACAACTCGTAAAGCGTCGCGGTTTTCTTCGGTCTATCCCCCATCGCTTGCTCTTACTTTCCCTATGCCACGCCTCTGTCAAATCCTGTTCCTTCTCTTTCTCTCATCCCTCCTTCTCTACTACTGGTGTCGAGGACACTGGCCCTCCCTTAACTGGCAAAGGGAGAGAGAAGAGAGATGTATGGTGGGGGTGGCTGAGGTGATGGGCGGGCGGCGGGCACTACTCGCTCACTCGCTGGGGTCCGGGAGGGCCAACCAACTCAGAGGCACTCCAGTGACTTCGCTCACCACAGCCACATCCCTCTCATCCCATCCCGATGAACGCTCCTCCTCCTCCTCCTCCTCCTCCTCCGACCATGCCCCTAACTCCCTCCTAAAATCCCCTCCTCCGCCCAAAATCCTTCTTCTGGGCCAGGCACTGCTACGCCACATTCATCTCGATCCACCACTTACGACCCCATCACGGTTGGCATTAGTTAGGGTAAACTGTAATCATCTAACGGTGACTGAGGTCGTTCGTAACGTGTTCATTACGGAAGGAATATCATGTTTCGTTACTTATGAAAATAAGGAGGACTAAAAGGCAAGAACACAAAATACGCAAAAAAGTTTGTTATTATTACTTCAGTAAAATAAAAGTTTGTTATTGCTTCAGTAAAATATGAATGAAATAGATTGATGCAAGGTTACTCATCAACGTGAGCTACATCAGTTAAAATCAAGCTTCGTCAAGTTGTGATAAAAAAAAAAAAATATAAGTGAAAGTATTTAAAACCCCAAATCAGGAAACAACATTATATTATATATATATATATATATATATATATATATATATATATATATATATATATATATATATATTATATATATATATATATAATATAAACACACATATTTGTTTGTATTCTTTCACTTAAAAATTACTTTCTTTTAAAAAGGGGTTAATGGAGGAGAACACTTTCCATGTGCAGATCCATCTTAGTAAAATGTCTGAGGCTACAAAAACCAAAACCTACCACGTTCTGTAAATCTTGTTTCCGCAGCTATTATGGAAACTAGAGTAACTTTCAATATGCATTAATGCATTTATACATATACACATGCATACATATAAATGAGGCCAATGATACTTCTGTGTAGGCATGTGAATGGGTAAATAAGAGTTTTCTGCTCATAGGTTTCATC